>NC_056522.1:207106495-207187317 GCF_019175285.1 Sceloporus undulatus
CATTATCGTCATTACTGATTTATTTAAGTTGAAATAGAAAAATTGTAGGAGTACTTTAACATAATCTAGCAAGCCACTGTTTTATAAATTAATGTCCATAATAACAATCTGATGGATTATTAGAAGAATCCAAAAATGAAACGTTTGTATATTATTCTTGCAACATCTATTGCAGAGTAATTAAAATGCTTCCACACCAGACCTTAGGGTATTATTTTAAAAAATTAGCATGTTACCATTGTCAGGGATGATGGGAGTTGTAGCTCTTCACCTCTGGCTCTAACTCACCACCTTGTTATGCACCGGCGCTGACCAGTTTTGGCCAGTGGTTAAAGCTTTGCTCTAAAGCAGCAGAGTTTCAGAGAATAGGCTGAAGACCCTGACAAATTCTCCAAGCCTTCTCACTCTTGCTCCACAGAAGTCTTCACACTTCTCCAGGATCCAGCTGGCACTTGTATCTTCACTCAAGACACCAGACAACTCAGTAGTCTTATATAAAAGATCTACTTTATTCTACTATATACAATACTCCAAACTATCCAACAACTATCCACACTACTCCACAACTACCCACAAAATACATTGGGATTCATAACAATTATTATAGTCATTGGAAAACACCACCCACTCTTGTCAGTTTCTACCCAGTGGGCGTGTACATCCTTTTTCATTGGTTCTCATATTTCAACCCATAATTAAATGATTTCATCATCTCACCTTGTCCACTTAACAATTCTCAGGTGTGTTCAATTAAACACTCTGCATTTTTGTCTTTGGCATTTAAGACTGCTACTTACATTACCTTTTACACCTGTGTGGCTTCTTAATTGCTTTTGCTTAGTCATAGTGACTCTCACATACATGTTTTATTTCTATCACTGTATATCCCATGTTGCTTTTTCCTTAACAACCATTATTTTACAAAAGTTTGCATTGCTTATTACTTTGTTGTTGTTGTTGTTGTTGTTGTGTACCTTCAAGTTATTTCCAAGCTGTGGTAACCCTAAGAAGAACCTATCACAAGGTGTTCTTGGCAACATCTTTCCACCTGTCTTTGTTCCTTAGTGACCATAGTTAAAATTGAACTTGTCACCTCATAACCATAACCATACCCGCAAGTTTTGCATTTCTGTATCAATTCATATAGATTGATTATAACGATTCTTCCTGGGCAACACTTCACTCCATGCATCTGAGAAAGTAGAACAAGTCTACGAAAACTCACGCTACCAGCTTCTTCCTTTCAGTTAGTTTCATCAAAGGTGCTACAATACCTCTTTGCGTTCTGCTATTCCAGACTGACACAGCTATGTCTCTGAATTCTATAAAAGTATTTGTTCCTTTCCCCCTTTTGTGTGCTTTCCTTGTCAAAGGTGTTTATAGACAAAAACATGTTGAGAACAGCATCTTTCTGTCAAGTAGTTGTGATTTCTATCAAATAATCTACACAACCAAGGAGTCCTCAGTATGACATACATATAACAATGATGTGATTTTCTTGCTTGTTCCACTTCTATCAGATGTATCCTTTTATATAAATTCAGTATCACTGTGTGTTCTGCCTTGAGTGTGCTCTATATTAATTCACTCCTTGCAAAAATGAAAAGATATTGCTTTGAGGTTATGTATGACTAAATGCAAAGAATTTAGTCTGCTTTTAAATCTGTATTTAGAATTAGAAATGCTCCTAATCCTGGAGAATTTGTATCTATGTGTTATACATACATACATACATATTCATTATTTCTATCTTGCCTTTCTATAAACTGTACTCAGGGTAGAAACAAAAGAAAAACAAAAAAGTCAAAATCTATTATTTTTAAACTCCTTTTTCAAACTAAAAATACAATGGATTCTATCTAGTGGTGGCTTTGAAGATTATTGCACACAGAAAAACCAGCAGGAGAGACACGGGATCTAAAAGACAAAAACAGGTCTTATTGCTCATCTACAACCTGGACTTCTCCTGCTGCTTTTTCAAGAATGGGAAAATCGCGTTCTTGAAAAAGTGGCGGGAGAAATCAGAATTGTAGACGGGCTTCCTGGGTGGATACAGGCTGCCTACAGTCTGGGCACGGGTAAATGAGATAAAACCCGTTTTTGTGTTTTAGACCCTGCATCTCTCCCGCTGGTTTTTCTGTGTGCAATAATCTACTTAGTCATAGCAGAAAGTACTGTACATCCATTTGCACAATTCAGTACACACATTATTTGAACACTCTTAACTATCTCTTCCTTCTTTGCTGTACCTCGGTTTGTTCTATGGGTTTTTCCAACCTGAAGAAGCAACTTTTCAGGGTGAAAATGCTTAATGGAAGGGGAGGAGTTTTTAGCAAAAATGGGGTGCAAGCAAATGTTCTTTCCACTAAGACAGTACTGAATGTGACCCACTCCTTGCTTTAATAATTGATTTACATCAGGAAAACCTGACTTGATCTGCACATCCCAACACTAATAGGAACATCTTCACTTGTGTTAAACTCAATTTTGGTAGTGATATATTCCTATGATTTTGCCTCAGTTTCCACTTTAAACAGCTAACATAAATTTTCAGTACAGTCGCCTCTCCGTTTTTGCAGACTTGGAGTCCCTTGCCTACTCGCAGGTGACAAATGGAGGGGGACAAAATGGGGCATGTGCCCATGGCATGCACCCGTGGATGCCCCCAGGGACTCGCTGCCATTCAAGTAAATGGGGCTTGAATATTGCCGATTTTTTTTTTTTTTTGGGGGGGGGGGGGGAGCTGTATGACCGGAATGGTTCAGATTTTGATTTTTTTGTGAAAACAGAAAGGCAACTGTATATTCTTATGCAAGCCCCATTGAGTTTAGTGGCAGCTACTTCTATGTAAATATGTAGAAGTTTCAACCTTATTGTTGGAAACTAAGATACTGTTTTATGCTGATGTTATATGTCTTGATATAAGTCGTGCCAATTCCTTTTGAAGCTGTGTGAGTCCTGTTTAGGATACATTTAACTTGCAGTTAAGGTACCAGGAATTTTTTAAATGTTTAACTTATAACCGTGTATATTAGTAGAGAACTAAGCTGAGCAGAACCCATTAATGTCACAGTGATCAGTTACCAGTGGAAATAAATAATTCATGATGAAGGGAATTAGTCTAATTAGCAGGCAGTTTGAGTCCTTTGATAAAACCCAGCTCTAATTCCGTGAAGGACAGGAAGTGCTGTCATCAGTCAGCCCTGAAAAGATTAGCATCTATTATGAATGAGGTTAGACACCCTCGTGAAGTCATGTGTGTCCTGGAGACAAACTTAATATGTTCCAGAATAGGACACAGTTTGTCTCACCAACACATCATGAGTCCTACTGGGCTATTGTATGTAATAACAAGTAAAAGAGCAGTGCATTCTCCTATCATTCTCCCCCTGTCCATCAATCTGACAACTGTGCAAATACATTTTCCATGCAAAGCAGGAAATGTGCTCAGAATGCTTGTAAAGGTTGCAGGAGGTGTTGGAGGGAGGGGAGTGAGAGTGGATTCCTGGATTTCAAGAACTAAAAGGCAAGTGCATGTTAGCACATCAAAATAACACTTGTGGGAGGCAAAGAATTTCAAAGGGCAGCTAAGAAATGTGATTTCACCCCCTCCCCATTTCATTTATTTATTTATTTCACTTATATGCCATCTTTCTCCTGGAGTGGGAGCCAAGGTGGCTTCCAGAAATAAGTTTAAAATGTTAGGAATTTAGATTTTTAAAAAATATTTTCAAGCCAAGGATGGTTGAATCCATGAATAAAGAATCTGTAGATACAGAGGACTGACTGTATCTGTTTTTCTTATTGCAACCTTCTGTGCAACCTGGCCCCCTCCAAATGTGCTCTACTACACCTCCTTCCATTCTCATCCAATAATTCCATAGGTCAGATGATAGGAGCTATAGTTCAATACAAATTTAGGGCACCAGTTTGTGGAAGAGTAAAATACAGATTTTGATTGAACATTAGAAGAAACTTCTTGACAGTAAGAGCAGTTTAGCCATGGAACCAATTACCTAGAGAGTTGGTGGCATCTCTTTCTCTGGATATCCTCAGAAATATTCTGGATGGATTCCTTCTTGGGATATTATAGCTGAAGTTCCAGCACTGGGCAGGTTTTGGATATAATGGCCTGTAGGGCTCCTTTCAACTCTGTGATTCTATAGTATGTGTCACACAGATGTTTGCATTCATGTGTAATTTATTTCTTATCTTCTGATCTCAGAACATGAAGCTCTTACAATCTGGCCTCCTGTAAAATATTGCTGCTACTAGAATTTTAAAATCATCATTACAGTTAAAGAAAAGTGGGTAAAAATGTAGCTTAACATGGGGAAAATTATCCCAGTATACACAGAATATTTATATACAGTAGACCCTTGGTATCCACTGGGGTTTGGTCCCAGGACCCCCATGGATTCCAAAATCCATGGATGCTCAAGTCCCATTAAACACAATGGCAAAATAAAATTGGTGTCCCTTATATAAAATGGCAAAATCAAACTTTGCTTTTTGGAATTTGTATATTTTGGTATATTTTCAATCCACAGATGGTTGACTCTTTAAATAGAAAATCTGTGGGTATGGAGGGCCAGCTGTAGAGCACAAGCCAGACGCAATGAACTCAGTGGAAAATTAGCTAGTTCTTGTGAAAGGCTGCAAGGTACACTCTTATTTAGATTCTCTAATATAAAAAGTTTTATCTGAACTGAAGATAGCTTTTGAAGCCTTATATCTGAAATGTTCATGCTGCTGATGCAACATCAGCTGTGTTTCCATTTTTATTGCTGAGCTTTTTTTCAAATTACATGTTTCTGTCTTGCAGTTTCATACACTAATGAAAAAAAAGCCCCTCCACTCTTTTGAGTTATTGTATTGCCTGTCTTTGTTGAAGGAAATTTATTGCTCCTTTTAGTTATGTTAATTTTAGTAGACAACAAAGACTTTTTTTGGTATTTCATCTTTCTTTTCTCCCTCTGAAATAATTAACATACTAGAAATGTACTCAGCATCATAGATACTGAGTAGAAGATTATATCCAGAAGTCTGAATAGCATTTAATAGCCTAGCAATTGTTACTAACAAATCCTTCTATTTAGAATCAGATTTTTTTAAGTAACAACAAAAGTTACTAATATTATTTTGGATGATGTGCATTGATTTAAAGCATTAAAATAAAGTGGATGAAATCAGGATAGTCATCTTAATAACTGATACAAATGGGAAAAGAGTCTAGAATGAGTATGTATGACAGCATCTAGAGCAATTAAGTTTTAAAATCCTGGGTAGAGATGTCAGTGCTATTTAAGAAGGGAAGTATCCATGCACAAAGACCACTGCTCAAATGCTCATGTGTAGGGCGTAAATACCCTAAAAGGCACCAGATCCTGTCTGATGTTGGAAGATAAGCAGGGTAAATTTGGGTTAGTACTTGAATGGGAGATTGTTAATGAATACCAGGTGCTGTAGACTATATTTCAGATGAATAAATTGACAAAATCACCTCTGAGTATTCCTTGCCTAAGAAAACCCTATGACATTCATGGATCCATCAGGTGACTTGAAGGTGCTAACACACATAGGATGTTTTCATATGGGCAAAAGAAACAGGAGCATAGCGTCAGTGTTGTGCGATTTGGTGAATATTTTCAGACGACATTGTGTGATATTGCAATAATTCTGCCATTATCCCATGAACAAAGAGGCATTTTTCAACCAATTTCATTCATGGGAAAGTCCCATGAATGAAAAGCAGCAGAAAAACATCTATTTGTTCATGGGATAATGACAGTATTATTGTGACGTCATCTGAAAATCTTCACCAAATCATGCAACATTGACGGGAGCATCATGCTATGCTCCCGACTCTTTTGCCCATATAAAAAAGTTCATACACAGGATGAGAGTGAATGCAGCCCTGCTTGGGATCAAGTGGCTCCTGATCCTGCAGGCTTCTTCAACAGTCCTCTGCTGCTGCTTACTGGCAAAGAAAAATCACCTTGTAACAGGCAAAGCGGAAGGCAGAAGTGGTAGCACCAGTAGATATTCCCAACGGCCATTAGAGTTTCTTTTCCTGGTGGAAGAATGGCATTGTATCTAGGAGTTCTAGTATCCACTATGGGAAGATGTTACTTCATGTATGAATGCATATTACTTCATTTTCCTGCAGGGGGATGTCTCTTCTCCATGGGAACAATGCAGAGAGCATCATGGGTTATGGATGCTGAGACTAGTAGTCCCTATCATCCATCAGAATACCACTATCACTACTGCCTTTCTTCTGAACTGGGGCCTTTCACACTACAGAGCTACAGTGCTGTGATTCCACATTAACTACCATAGCTGCATCCTATATAATCCTGGATTTGGTCAGAAACACCAGAGGAACTCTCCCTAAACTATAAATCACAAGATTCTGTACAGTGAAACCATGGCAGTCAAGCTGGAATCATAGTATTATAATCCTGTATGTGAAGGGCCCCCCTATGCAAATGAAATTCCTTAAACCTACAGAAGGTTTAAGTGGGATGCAGGTCCACAGTCCGCTGCAGGAGTGGGCAGATTCCCAGGCTCAGGGTGTCCTGTTTGCCCCCATAAAACTGACTGGGGAGCACGCCAGCTTTTATGTTATTGCCACCATTTCACTTGCTGCCAAAATTTGTGGCAACCGTCTGTGTTGCAGAAACATGTTGTAGTATCTAACCTAGCATAGTGTTTCATAGTAGCCAAGATCCTTATAGAGTATTTCCACATCCTGTTAAGGGGCTCATTCACACTACATAGATATTGCACTATGATTCCACTTTAACTGCCATGGCTGCCTGTTTGTAGTTTGATCAGAGGTACCAGAAGAGCTTCCAGGTTGAGGATTTCAAAGGCCCCTCCTTCAACTGTTAGTCCTAGGACTCCATAGGGGGTTGTCATGGGAGTTAAAGTGGAATCCAAGTGCTATGATTGTAAAGTGTAGGGGGCCTACGACCTTGTTCTTTGAAATGTTAATTTCAAGTTCTGCTCCATTTATTCTTTTTCCATTTTGCCTTTTGTTCCCGAAGGGAGCAGGAGCCCTTAATTACAGGGCTTGGAAAAGTTACTTTTTTGGACTACTGTTTCCAGTAACTTTCCCAAACTTTACTAATTAATCATATCCCTGATTTTTGTTTTAATTTTTTTTAACAACAGATTGGCACCATATAAAGGACAACTAATATCCATCATCTGTTCTGCATCCATAGCCAACAGGAAGCCATCAAACATATGTTAACCTTTCATATGTTTTAGCTATATTGTACTTGTTTACATTTGTAAGGTCTCTCCTTTCCCAAATTTGACAGGGAACAAGGTGGGATCATTGGGATCATCATCATAAAAAATTACCAGAACTCTAACAGCTCAAGTGGGAAGACAGGAAGACTACCCATAAACACTAGACTGCAACACCAATTTACATTATGTAGTATGGATTGTCTATGAAATATGCATTAATAAAGTGTGACTATTCCAGACAAAATTACTAGTGTGACAACAGCAGACACCTCCGTATCCCACTGTGAACTGTGAAAAAAGCCTTGGAAAGCAAAAATACCCTATTTCTGGTTACAGCAGCATTTGATTTTGACTGAATAATTACAGTTACATTGTGACCTTCCCTTGTGCTATAATCTGTATGAATGCAAATTGTATTTCATTAACGCACTAATATTTTGAAGCACAAAAACCTCCTTCCTCTTAGCAGTGTGCTGTATCTTCCACTCCATGACTGAGCTGATACCTTGTTCCCAGACAGGTCTGCTAAATGACAACACCTTTTGAGTAATTCCACCTTCAAACCAGTACCTTGCTTTGATGTATTACAATGATAGACTGGAGTGTTCATGTAATACATCACCACAGTCAGCAGTTGCTTGACTCCGAGGATTGAGAGACTGAGCCAGCTGTTTTTCTTATGGATTCCTGTAATGCATCAGCAGAGTCTGATCACTAGTAAAAAACCAAATTAAATAAGTCAGAAAAAATCAGTTTCTGAATATTTTTCTTATTATTATTTTAAAAAGAAAAATCCCTACATTGCCATACAGCCATCCAATCGGGTTCAGGGCTGATTTTTGCATTACAATCATAAAATATAAGGGTAGTAAAAAGAAATACATATATATCAAATAAGATATCTAGCTGCCCCAAGAGCAAGAGAAGGGCATTAAAAATATTGCACCAACAGTATAATCGGAGACCAGATTGTTGCATTATTTTAGGCAGTTTTGGGGTTGTTCACACTACGTTATAAACCAGTTTGCAAACCGTTTTAAAAGGGGGTTGTTCACATTTGCGCCAGTTTTTCCTGACCCGAATTCTGGGGGAGGCATCGCAAATCTTCCTAAAGCCAGTTCTTTTTTAAACAGGGATTTCAGTGTGTCTTTTCAAAAGAACTGGTCTTTTTTTACCAGCTGCCAATGGGAACTTGCTGTCGATTCAATTTGGAGCGCAGGAAGGGAGAGGTTAATGTGCAAGGGGTGGATCATGCCCACCCCTTTGCTTCCTTCCTGCCAGCCAAAGTCAAAGCCAGGGAGGGGTTCTCAGGGAACATCATTAGACAGTGTACTTTATTTTTTTAAAAAATGAGAATGTTAATATTATTATTGTTCTTTAATTTGTACTGCACTACAAACACATGTGTCCACATCATATGATCCCCTCTCCCTTTTAAATCCTTTTTAATACCACAATCCTGTAAGGTAGGTTTAGTGATAGCTCATAGCCACATACTATGAAGCTATGAATTTTTGTTTGTTTGTTTGTTTAATTCTGCATGTCATTAGTACTCTGTATTTGAATGTTTTATAATGGGCATGCCACAGATAAATAAAACTTCATTGATTGATTGTTGAAGTTTGAAGCTTAATAGGAGGGGAAAATTCAACAATTAATGTACCTAATTTACATAACTGGAATAATTCAAATAAATTGGTTAATATTCAAATTAGACACCCAGATTTGAGGACGTGGGATATGGCAACCCTAGATAGGGAGCCAGCATCTGAATTGATATGAGTGTTGGACTAGGACTCTGGAGAGCAGGGTTCGAATCCTGGTTTGGCCATGGAAAGCCATTGGGTGACCTTGGGCAAGTCACACACTCTCAGCAATGGCAAACCCCCTCTGAAGAAATTTGCCAAGAAAACGTCACAATAGGTTCACCTTAAAGTTTACCATAAGTCAGAAACAACTTGAAGGCACACAACAACAACAGATTGGGTGGCATACTGCTGCAGGGTTCAGGTGGCCATTTTGCATCATTTTGGAGCGCTACTCATCTGTTTTAGGCCCCAAAGGTCTGTTCAGTCATTTCTGTGAAGAAAGGCGTAAAACAGGAACTAAACAGAGAGATACGTCTGTTGTGAATGTCCAGTGTTCTCTCAGAAGTTTTAGAGTGCTATTGGCCATTTTGAGGTGAGAAAGAAACTGGACAAATGGTGTTGGGCATGGATAGAGAATATGGGAGGTGTCTTGCCTGGCAGTTACCTACCTCTGTTTCAGAAGAGAGCTTGAAATATTGCAGAATATAACATCCTTTATATTTGTTTTCCAGTCTCAGTTGAAGCCTTCAGTGAGCCACTTCATTGCTTTCGTGCACACAAGTGTTAATGAAGTGAGCGTCAAGTATCAGCAGAATGAGAAGCATTATAACTACACCACTCCAAAGAGTTTCCTAGAACTAATTAAACTCTACCAGAATCTTCTGGGGAAAAAGAGAAAAGAGTTGGTTCAAAAAATGGAAAGACTGGAAAATGGCTTACAAAAGCTGCAGACTACAGCTTCCCAGGTAGGTTAGGAAATGATTTACCATATGTACTCAACTATAAGTTGACCTCATGTATAAGTTGAGGGAAGATTGTGGGGCCAAAATTAGGTATTTTCATATGACCCATGGATAAGTCAAGGGTAAAACTTTCACCCTTCCTCCCCCTCCTCTGCAGTTTAGCTCTCCCCTTGGTTGGGGAGGAAGCTTAAGTAGCAAGCACCCTTCCTCCCCCTCTGTAGCCCAGCTGTTCTCTTGGGAGACAGCGAGGCTGGGGAAAGCTTGGGGGAGGAGTGCTAGCCCTGTCTCCTCATCCCTACCCTGTCTGTCTCCTGAGAGGCAGCCATGGTGGGGCTGAGGCCTGGGGAGCCTTCCTCCCTTCTCCCAATCATGGCTGTCCTTCGAGGGGCAGCCGTGGTTGGGAGGAAGCTTGAAGGACTGGCACATGCCTTTATCCCTTCTCCTGATCATGGCTGTCCTGTGAGGGACATCCATGGTGCGGAGGAGGCTTGGAGGGCAAGTGAATGCCTTCCTCCTCCCAATCATGGCTGTCCTCCGAGGGGCAGCCATGGTTGGGACACAGCTTGGAGGGCGGGCACTTGCCTTTCTCCCTTCTCCTGATCATGGCTCTCCTCGAAGGGGCAGCCATGATTGGGACGAGAGCTTGGAGGGGGGTGCTTGCTGTGCCTCCTCTTCCACAGCCTGGCTGTCCCTCTAGGAGACAACTGGGCTGGGGAAGTTACTATATTGACCCGTGTACAAGTCGACCCAGGTTTTTTGGGTCAATTTTTTGCAATTTTTTTTACTAATACACGAGTATATACAGTAATAGGGATGAAGCACTAAAATAATACTGAAATAACAGTACTCTCTTTGTACTAAAACATTACTCTATCTTAGTATCCTCTGCATTCTGAAGCAGTACATTCCTTGAGATGTCTGATCATCTGACCAGGGGTGTGACTAGGAGGTGCACACCAGGTGCCACACTAAGTAGTGGAGATACCACTGCTCCACAAATTTCTGCCTTTTGGCAGAAACAGGCTGTGGCATTAGCCTACGTCTCTTTAAAATGTTGGAGCTCAGCAGAACAGAGGGTGTGACTGCAGTGAGGCTCAGTGGGAGGAGAAAGTAGAGACCCTCTGGGTTTTTGTTGTTGTTGTTTTAAACGTTTTTAAATATTTTAATGTTTTAAAAGTGATTCTTTTTAAAAATTCTTTGCAAAAATCACATCTTATCAAATTTTCACTTTAAGCACATGAAAGCACAAGAACCACATGTATGTATATGTACTTACCTTTGGGTGGTGCGTATGATATTGTAATTTTTAATCACAATTTTAATTTTGCTAGTTGTTTATGTCACAACTATTGCCATTACATTCAGGGATATATGGGAATTACAATTTATGAGTAACATTAGTACAAAAATCATTACTAAGACTTCTGTATGGTGTTGTATGGGAGGAGGTCAATGGGGAGATGATATCATGAGTTATTGCACTGGGTGACACCAACCTTAGCGATGCCACTGCATCTGGCCATGAGGATTCCTGCTTTGGTTACATCCCATTTAGATTATTTTAATATGGTTTCTGTAGAGTTACCGTTGAAAAGTGTTCGGAAGCTGTAGCTAGTCGAGAATTCAGTAACCAGACTGTTGACATGGCCCAGTCACAGGGAGTATGTGACTCCCCCTTTTTTAAAAAAAACAACAGATTCATTTATCACCACTATGATTTTTACTTATAAGGCCCAGTATGATTTGACACCAGGCTACTGGAAGGCTGGTTTCCCCCATATTATACCCTCCAACATTTCACAGATTAAAAGCAGGGCATGTGTGGCCAAGCTACATCAGTGTATGGTCAAAATGACAAAAATTCCAAAGGAAAAAGAGCACACAAGTTAATAGACACTGCAGTAGTTTGTTTTGCCTATGCCTAGTGGGAAACCTATTCTCTCCTCTCCCAGACTAAGGCTCAGTTCATACCTCCCTGTCTGGAGGCGCAGCGTCCTTCTGCCCCAAAAAGAACCCGGAAAAAATGAGTTCTTTTTCTGACAGTGCGAACATGACATAAGCAACACGCAGAGACATCAGTATGGTGCACATCAGTTACATCATCATGGCAGTGCCTGTGTGGACGGGATGCCACTGCCATCACGTGCTAAGGTTCCAGAGCATGAGGATGCTGCGTGCTCCGGAACCCTAGTATCAAAGGCGGCACACTGCTTTTGGCCCATCTGTCCCGGGCCTAAGTTAGTTAAGTGCAAACTACTTTTGCACTTTGAACTCAGTTTGCAGCAACTGAAGTAAGCTGAGGACACAGGGGAGAAAGTGGGAGGAGGAGAGAGAAACTAAATTTTTAAAAGCAGCTGAAAAAGTGGGATGACAGAGTATTAATCAGGACTGTCCCTGCCAAACTCGGGCAGATGGAAGGTATGCCAGATGAACTTGTTCAGTTTTTTTGATACATAGAGGATGCCCTTTCTCAGTTCCTCCTCTATGGGCGAGAATGTGAGAGCGGAACTTCTCAGCAGCTCCTCCCTGGCACTGAGAGAATGATTCTTGCTGGTTTTTGTCATTTCTGTCAGCAGACAAGTATATTTTGATTTAGAGAATGTGTATTTAAGCTGCTCTGTAGGCTGTAGCAAGTTTGATTTGTGGGTGCTGTTATTATCTTTTTATTTCTGTGATATTTCTATTTCCATGTATTTGTTTTTAATTGATCTGTTTCTTTTAACTGAGATTTTGTTGTTGTATGTAGTTTATTATCATTAGCTGCAAAACACACACACACACACACACACAACAATAAGAACCCCTCTTGTTTTCAGAGTTAAATGTCTATGTTTTTGCTTATTTTATATAAAATTAACTAGCAGTAGTCTGTCCTATTGTTACTGGGGGAAACGATTTAAAAGACAATATTGCTTTTATTATGGCATTATATGACATTTCTAAAGAGCTTCTTGCTGGAAACACGTGGAAACTGTCAGTTGTCTATTATCTCTATGCTACAGCTAAATAACGACCATTAATATTTCTTTGAATGAGACTTCATGAAAATTGTAGTTGTGAACATACAATCAGCTCATTTATGAAGTAACAAGTAATGCCCTGGGGGAGCCTCAGCTGACACTCATCATTTTGCATAAAATTCACTTTCTCTATTAATAGCATATTGTGTGCACTTCTTTTTGGTATCTTACTTCAACAATCTATGGCACCTGTGGGAGCTGAATTTGTATCTGGTGAGCTTGTCATAAGCAAATATGGCAGGCAGATTTTAAACTGCCATCATTCATGATCTGTAACCACTTATTGCAGAGAAATCCTCAAGTTATCCCAAGGATTTCAGTTTATCTGATTTGAAGTGTTTAACACTTAATCAGAATAAATAATGAGTATATAGGGGTCATTCCCACTACGAAAAGCTCCGAATCCTGATTCAGGGCTTATGACTTTTGCTCCCACTGGAAACCAAATCCAATCCTCATTTGATCGATTCCAGTGGGGAAAAAAGCAGAGGAAACATAAAAAAACCTGGGCTATCCTGTCACTAGATTTTCAGAGATTCTTTTCCACAGAATCAATTCTGGCGCGATTCCAACAAGTGGGAATGCCAGATCAGAATTGATTCATGGTGGAGGGGAGAGATAAATGGCTGGAGGGGAGGGACAAGAGGTGTGTGTTTGCCATCCCTCCCCAGATTTTTTGACATGTCACCACCCCCCAGTGCTGCCTTTGCTGGTGTGACAGGGGTGTTTGCGTTTTGTCTTTTTTAAAATACAGTTCATCGGAAATTTGTTTAAATGGCTTAATAACTACTTGACAAGGCAGGTAGTTGCTAAGCCATTCTAATGATTCATCAATGAATTGTTTTTTGTTTTATTTTGTTTTGTTTAAAAAGGTCCACCAAAATTCATACAGTTTAGCCTCTTTAGGACTTAATCAGAAGTGTACTAAACAAAGAAATATTATAACAGCAGTTGTTCTTGACACACACACTTTCCACCACCGCCAGTAATAAAGACTGCCTACATTCTATTCTATACACATGTCTTTGGGAGGGCTGGGTCAAACCTAATACAACTGCTCTGCTGGCTGAGATCATTTGGCAGTGGAGCCTCCCAAAAAAAGGGCTGAAGGAGCAGAAGGAGGGAGAGGCAAAGTTATGCCACATAAAATCTCCCTCATTTCAGGGATACGGGTACTACATCAGCAAAAAGTTTAGGCCACAACCATGATAGTCCTAAGTAATTTTCAACATTCCTGAACTGGAGGGTAGATTTGGATTCAATACAACTTCGACTGCACTTCAGCCATCTTTGTGTTTTCTGACTGTAGTCTAAGCCAGTGGAAGCCTTTGGTTTATATAGCTGAAAGTAAGTTGACTTAAATCAAAGAATCAAGGTGATGGCAGAATCTGCCACCTCTTGATCATGGGTTAAATTTGTTCCATGGAACTCGAGCTAAGTGCACAGCAAAATAAAACGACTTACTGCTTCTGATTTCAAACCAAATTCGGACTGCCCCCAATTTTATCGCATGGCTTTTGCCCCAAAAACTGCCATCCGGGTCCAGCCGGTTCTAATACTCGCTTGGGTGGTCATTATTTAAATTATGTACATTTTAATGAATATCTATTTCAGAAATATATCCAGACTATGGGGCGGTACAGACCGGCACTTTGTGGTCTGTGGTCTTTGGGGCGGTACAGACCAAGCCCTCACCAGGCTGCCCAGGCGCCATCTTGGCACACACCCGTACACATGGCACGCACCATGATGACGCCCCTCAGGCGCAGCGCTCAAATGGCACTGCACACAAGGGGCATCGTCATGGTGTGAGTGTGCCTATGGTGCCTCTTCCGGGATGCAAAAAGAACCTGCCCAGGAACGGGTTCTTTTTGGTCCCTCCAGAGGCCATGGGGGTGTGGTTGCTGTGGCCTCCTTCTGGGGCAAATATAGGCGGCGTTTAGCCACCTGTGTGCACAGCCCCTATGTTGCTTAACAAACAAAAAGTCAGATATTTATTTTTGATAGAAAATCCATTAAAAAGATTACGCTAATGAAGCTGATGATGGTGGAGATATTCCATTAAAATCAGGCAAGGTTTTTGGGTGTTGGTTTGGTGCCTGAGGATAAACTGTAAATTGGGTGGTGTAATAATAATAATTAATAATAATAATTTGTTTTATTTATATACCGCTATTCCAAAGATCATAGCGGTGAACAGCAAGTAAGCTAATTTGCCCCCAACAGTCTGGGTACTCATTTTAGCGACCTCGGAAGGATGCAAGCCTGAGTCGAGCTTGGGCCCTTTTGCTGGTCTTGAACTCGCAACCTTGTGGTTTTGAGTGAATGGCTGCAGTACAGGCATTTAACCAATGCGCCACCAGGGCTCCTGTCCAGTCCAGCCGGTTCCAATACTCGCTTGGGTGGTCATTATTTAAATTATGTACATATTAAATGAATATCTATCTGTACTTTGTTTCTCGAGAGGGCATATGCTGGATCCAACTACCTAGAAATGTTAAGCAATTTATTTGAGAAGACTTTGGATCAGGTTTAAAAATTTACACAAAAGGAAACTGAAATCAATCAAGAGGGTTGGTTTACGATTCTGTTATTCTAAGAATTAGATTATCAGACAGTGAAGAAACCTATTTGTTCCTACCTATTTTCATGTTTCCTTTGTTTATAGTGCCCATAATATTGTCTTTCTGTAATTTACAGAGTATTTCACAAATAATGAAATCCAGAGAAGCACTGACACAAACTGTTTTGGACAGTTTGAAAATTTTCAACAACATTTTTTTATCAGACACCCACGTTTTGACCCCTACATTAATATGATAATCAATAGAGTGTAAAATCATATTGGTGCCTTCAATGTAATCTTTTTATAAATACAGAAATGTAATTATGCATCCTCTAGAGGGCTGAAAATAATTATACAAGTGTACAACAAAGCCCAAGGCAATGACTCCTTTTAACTGGTTTTTTTGAATATCATTTAAATCTTGTTAAAACTTAATTACAAGATTATTCCTGTTGCATTTTAGGTAGAAGATCTGAAGTCTAAGCTTGCCATTCAAGAGACAGAACTTCATCAGAGAAACAAAGACACCGAAGCTCTTATTGACAAGATCAGGCAACAGACAGAAAAATTAAGTCAAGAAAAAGTCATGGCTGATGAGGAGGAGCAGAGGGTACTTACATAAGTATTAGATAACATAAACGTGTGTGTGTGTGTGTGTGTGAGAGAGAGAGAGAGAGATATGCTGCCCTAAGGTAGAGTGGCAATACTCAGGGACGTAGCCAGGATTTTAGGAAGGGGGGGGTCCAGACTAAGTGCCACCATTATACTGGGGCTTGGGTGCAGCGGCGCAGCAGCACACACCATTCATTTTTCTAACGGAAGTGGGGGTCCAGACCCCAAGAACCCCCCCCCCCTTGGCTACATCCCTGCAACACTCCTCCCCTAACATCTGTGGGCAGAAACAGGCTGTCGTGTTCATGGGCATCCCTTTAAAACACTGATGAGGTGGGGTGAGTGGGGTGAGGCTCAGCGGGATGATAAAGGACAGGCCCCATGTTTTTTTAATTAATTTACATTTTTAAAAATATATATTTTTTATTTTTTTAATTTAAAAAATTCCTTTAAAAATCACATCACATTTTCACTTTTACCGCATGAAACTATGTACATATAAATCCATTTAGGCTGTACATATGACATTGTAATTTAAAAGTACTGTATAATTTTATTTTTATTTTTTAAATTTTGCTAGTTGTTTATGTCACAGCTACCATACGCGGGCACATTTTATGCGGCTTTCAGAAGGGGTGGCGCATCCCATAAGGAATAATGGGGTGCGCGCCCATGGCGCACACACACCGCCACACCAGCACATGCACGAGCCCCATTCATTTAAATGGGGCTCGAGCATAGACAGAATTCCCTTTATGCGGGAGAGTCTAGAATGGTATTACCATTATATTCAATTATATATGGGAATTATGATTTATGAGTAACATTAGTACAAAAAACATTACTTAAGATTCTGTATGGTGTAGAATGGAAGGAGGTGACACCATAAGTTAGCACACCAGGTGACGCCAAGCCTGGTGATACTACTGACCTGAACACAATTTGAAACTTTGTTCTGTGAGTATAGAATGATGAGGTACTTAGAAGACATACACAATCCTTAACTGCATCCATTAATGATCTTCCTCACTTCAAGTTTTCAGGATATGTTGAAATCAGACCTGTGGCATCATAAAATAGGTTTTGCTATTGCCTGAGTTAGACCGAATATTTGGCCTGTTATTACAAATGTAGTAACCCGAAAAGTAACATGCTACAGAGGACTTATACGTTGTACTTTCCACATATTATTTTGTACATGCTACTTATAAGTTCTGATCTAGTGCAGGTTGATGTCAGATTACATCCTCCCCTTCAAGCCCTTGTTCATATTTTCTCAGAGGAATGTGTGTTTGTTTTCTGATACATCTTGTGCCACCCACATTCTTCCATGCAATTTGACTCTTCTTCTCCATCTCCATTTTGTCTGCTTAATGTAAACCACGTTAGTATTACATCTGCATTCTTTGGCTCTTTTACTGGTGAGAGCACTTATAGAAGCTAAAAAAAGGAATATAGTGTCATTTATAGCTTTTTGCTTTGTGTGGAATTGAGTATTTGTCATATATATATAGCTTTTCAATGTCCATTTGCAAGGCATAAGTGGCATGACAATGATTGTGTGCTTCTTTCTAGGTAGCAGCTATTCAAGCAGAAGTAACCAAGCAGCAGCAGGAATCTGAAAATGACCTTGCCAAAGCTGAGCCAGCACTTAATGCAGCAAATGCTGCATTGAACACACTAAACAGGGTAAATGCATGATGTTTTCCATTTCTTTAAAAGATTTTTATCTTGTCCAATTAGTTACACTTTTATCAAGATAGCATTCTTGAACGTATTTCTACTGCAATGCATTATGTTTATATTACATCATTGGTGCTGCTTGTTTATCACTGTAGTGACTAGTACAGGTAGGTGTGTGTACTGACCAAAGGATTTGATACAGTCTGACAATTTGTTGTGGGTATGGATCCAAACAATGAATCAAAAATCCAGTTATTTGATTGAATTCCTTTTCTTGAAAAAAAATTAATAGGTAAGAAAATGGTTTAAATTCTGAGCAGAGGGAATCTTCCTAAAGTGTCTCCAAAATTACTTTTTGTCCACCAAAAGTAAGGGGAAGTAAAAAGTAAATTTTATTCACTTCACTGGGGTGGAGGGTGTTATGAATCAATGTGAAAGAACCATTGTTATGTCCTCATTGCACCACAAAGTAACATGTTACTTACAAGAAGAAACAGCTATAAAATGTAACTGGTGTGGGTTTTAAAAATCTATTTGTAGGCTTTGTAGTTCCTTGAGAAAAGAGTGTGCTCACCAAATTTCAGACAGTTAGTCACATGAGATTTTGTGCTTTGTATCTTTAAATTTTTGTTTTGAAAATCTGAATAGTTGACAGCTGTCGCCAGGCCCCAAGCCCCGCTGGCTGGGGAAGGTGGTCCGAGGGGCTCCATAGTACAAAGTCACAGACGCTAACTGATGCTTAACTCTGGTTTAATACAACTCAAACAGGCTGAACAGGCAACAACGAAACAGAAACTGGTTACTTTACCGTAGTCCCAAGTTAAGGCTTAGCCCGGGCGGCCCTCTCCTCCAGGACCTGTAGCTCTTCCCTGTCTTCTGGGACTGCTGCGTTCCATGGGCCAACACCGCCCGTGGATATCCCACAGTAGGTGCGGGCCGGGGTTTATGACGGGCCAGGCCTGGTAGGGCTCTGGGTAACCATGCGTGGGACGGATCAAGGAGGCAAACAAACTCTCCACCGAGCCACTACGGTCACTTCCTCGCCCGCCCGAGGCACCCCCTCCCCGGAAGTAGTGCCGGTTTATCTCCGCTGCCAAGGTGTCTCGTACTTGGGCCTCGAACTCTCCCTCACTTCCAGTTGCGTGCCCCTCCTTCCGCAACCATGCTGCCTCCGGCTCCACCCGACCCCCTCTGGACTTCCTCCTCCTCCCCTTTTCTACCCTCTAGGCCCGCCCCTGCCCCAGCCTCTACCCCAGTCCCAGCTTTTTCTCCTTGGGCTGAAGTGCACCTTGCCTCTCTGGCTCTCTCAGGGTCCTCTGGCCCATCATCTTCAACTGCAGGACCCCAACCCGACTCCTCCCCTTCCTCCACCCTCTCACAACAGCCTTTTTATTTCTTAGAGGAATTGGCAAGGGTAGTTGCTACTTCTAATGGAATGGAGTCTTCTGAGGTTTAGATGAATAGGTGAAAGGCATTTTGAGTAAAGACAATCACTATAATTTGGAGGCTTCTTACCTCACAACCTTACATGAACCTTATTTTGTTGGATTAAATTTACCAAACATCGCTTGATCCAATCCAAGCATTTTAAGATGATCCACTGAATCAATGGGATTTAAGAAAGTATTGACTTACCAAACTGCCATTGATCCAGAAAATCTGCTCTATTTAAGACTAAGAATTGGATTTGTGTCAATTGTTTTGCTTTGTAATTGTTCAAGAATTTACTGGTTTTAAGACTCTTTCAAATTATCATCAGCTTTCTTTAACTACTATGCTGAGCCTAAACTCACCAAAAAGCATTCCATGGGAAGTTCCCAGGTCCTCTGTTTTTATTACATTTCTATTATTTAACCATTTTCTGTTATTTACCAAACACACACTCACGCTCCTTCTCACAAACACATACATTCATACATATACATCCCCCTCTCAGGTACTTGTAGCTGATCCATATAGATCAGGTGATATAGTACTATTTCTCAGCTGTCTTTGCTCAGATTTTTGTCCTTATAAGAAATTTAGCACTGTGCAGGGATAAGCCATCTACCCAGCACTGAGAAAAGAAACTATTCCCACCTCTGATCAAGGAAAACTCTTACCTTAAGTCAGCAGTCCTTTCCTGCTGCCTTGAAATAGGCTAGGCCTGGGCCTAGGGGAAGGGGTACAGCTATTGAGCTGGAGCCAGAGCTAAAGACGGTATTGAGACCTGAGGAAGAAGCTGGTGGTTGAGTTGCAGAATCTACCCAGGCTATATCTTGCCCACAGACTGAAGGCTTCCCATGGCTTTAATATTGAAGCTGATTCCATAGCTGCACTATAACTTAATACTTTCTGTCAGTCCTTGGACCTGACTGTCTACATACATCTATCTGTCTGTCTGTGTATGTACAGTGGACCCTTGTTACCGTAGTCCCAAGGAGTTTGGTTCCAAGATCCCCCGTGTATAACAAAATCAGTGTATGCTCAAGTCCCATTACATATAATGACAAAGCAAGATGGTGTCCCTAATAAAAATGGAAAATCAAGGTAAATTTATACTTTTTTGGAACATTTTCAAACCGTGTATGCTTAAATCCGTGTATAAGAAGGGCTGACTGTATGTATATATCTATCACATTTCCCCCCATCCTCACTTCAGCCAAAAGCCTTACAGAGTACTCATAGATTGTTAATTTAGTTGGTTCCTTGCCCTAATTTCCCTACACAGTGGCAGTTGGGATAGGGGGAGGTCCTTTCCCCAACCACTGGAATCAAAGTACAATTGTACTATAAATGATGGCTGGGATTTATTATCAGATATCTTTGTTTTCTTCTCCTAAATGTATCCATGAAAAAGATACAATATAAATCTCTATGTTGCTGTGACTGCCTGGGTTCTAATATTGGTTTGCGGGGACAACTCTTGGTTCATTGCACTGGTGCAATCACCATACATGTAAATTCCAGTATTTATAAGTTTGTAGGTCCAGCTTATGACACTGTCAGTACTGAACAGAACCCCAATCCTATTGGATTTGTTACAGAGTTCTGTTTTTCTGATTTTGTTCCAGCTAAATCTGACTGAGCTAAGAACTTTCCCAAATCCACCTTCAACTGTGACAAATGTGACAGCTGCTGTTCTTGTCCTCTTGTCTCCAAATGGCAAGGTTCCAAAGGACAGGAGCTGGAAAACCACAAAGATGTACATGAGCAAGGTAATGGAGGAAGTTTGGCTGGAGGGCACAGATGATAAAACAGACATTGAAGTAAATATTTCTTAGGTGCTACATCCTGGTCTACTGTTATCTATTTGAGAAAAATGCCAAAGATAATGGGCATGACAGGAGTTTGTCAAAGAACTTCAGAAAGGCATCAACGTAATTAGGCACCTTTGGCATTCTATCATAGGGGAAAACA
The DNA here is from genome assembly GCF_019175285.1 of Sceloporus undulatus. Taxonomy (NCBI): domain Eukaryota; kingdom Metazoa; phylum Chordata; class Lepidosauria; order Squamata; family Phrynosomatidae; genus Sceloporus; species Sceloporus undulatus. Next base: position 207,127,590 of record NC_056522.1, read on the forward strand.
TTATAATGACTTGCTTTGTACAATAGGTTTTCTACAATCATGCTTATTAAATGTCAACAGAGTGTCTTTTAAATGTAAAGACCTCGCTATGGAGGAGGAGGACACTAGAAAAAAATCAGTATACACTCCAAAACAATATGCAACTATTTCAGTATATGCTACTCCTACCATCCAGCTATACCATTTCTGGTGATGATGATGATGATGGTGATTAGACTGAACTGGGGCAGTATTACATGGAACCTGGGAATCATGTTTCTTTGAAGCTGTTATTAGTCCTGTAGCATAAAAACTACATGGCTCTGTCCTGTGTCCCTGTTTTTTTCTTCTGCTCAGTTAATAGCTACTTGAGAAAGAGATCATTTTGATCAGCATGCCCATGGAGTGAGCAGGTTAACTCCCCTCTCCTTCTATAGCTACTCTGATCAAAATATCTTAAGGCTTTTTTTAAAAATTAAAAAAGTAATAGAGCTCCCTGATCATGTCTGCCTGACAATAGATTAGACCTGTGGTGGCAAACCTATGGTATGAGTACGCAAAGCCATTTTTCAGGGCACACAGAGGGAAGGAAAAATGAGAGGCAGCTGAAGGCCTGGGAGGGTGTGGGGGAAGGATCAGAAACAAGCATGTGCCTGTTCCTCATCTTCCTGGGCCTTCATCTATTTCTGGGTGGGCAGGGGAAGTGAAACAGATTCACACCTGTTCCTCTTCTTTCCCCTTTGCCTTCAGCTGTCCCTGTAGAAGCAGCTGAAAGCCTGGGAGGTTGGGGGGAAGAAGTCCTGCCCTGGGTGTCCTACCCCGGAGGGAGGAAGTCCCACACCAGAAATATCATCTTCCTACCTGGAAATCCTGCCCCCAGCACCAGATAATACCTGGTGCTGGAATGCCTTTTAGTTTGGGCACTCAGTCCCTAAAAGGTTCACCATCACAGGATTAGGCTATTATGGTGGCTGTGGTTTGGACACTTGAAGCAGGGATGGGTGAAAAATTAATCAGGTTTGCCTTTCAGTGGGAACGTCAGTACAATGAAGGTTGCAGTTCATCTCAAAACTGTGTTTTGTAAAGGTTTCAACACAATTTGCAAAAAGGAGGGGTATGGGAAATGCTTTGCCTAATGGTAAAATTACTTGCTGCTTGAGAGTCAGTGTGGTGTAGTGATTTGAGCAATTTACTACAACTCTGGAGACCAGGGTTCATCCATGGATACCCACTGGGTGACTTTGAGCAAGTCACTCCTTCTCAGCCTTAGGTGAAGGTGAAGACAATCATCCTCTGAACAATTTTTGCCAAGGAAACCTCATGATAGGCTCACCTTAAGGTTGCCATAAGTAAAAAAACGAACAAACAAAAAAACTTGAAGGCACACAACAAGAACACAAAATTGCTTTTCCACTTTAAAAATGTTGACGTTTTAAACTCAGTGTGTATATGTGTTCATACACATTGAAAATGTGCAAAAAGAGACATATAACTTTCATGAAGACATTTTAAAAAGCAGAGCTGGAATGAAGCAGACTTAGCAAAGTTAAAATGGGAGCCTTAAGGAAAAACATGCTTGTCAACTTTGTCCATCCCTAGTTGGGAGTATTTCACATTGCTATCATCTCATGGAATAACTATGATGGAATTTCCTTTGAGACAAGCCCACTCTGCTACTGTCAGTTCAAACACAGCCCATCCTGGCCATGTATTGCAGCCTGCAATATGATTGACACCTTTCCCACTTTTGTAGGCAGAAACAGCAGCAAAAGTAGTAAGTTTACTGAAGACCTAGTGGACTGTGTTTGAGTTGGTGGAATCATAAGTAGTTCAGGCCTGTATTGCTGAAATCAGATGGATCTAAGGAATTTTTAAAACCTTCCTTACATAAAGTACAAATGATTTTAAAAAGTTGGTCACATATTTGGTCAAGGTTCCTTCACTTTGTACCTCATAATTAATTCATTGATTTGGAGTAAGGGTTCTCCTCTTTGCTCATTAGGTGGATGAATTCCTTCAAAGTCTTACCAATTTTGACAAAGAACATATTCCTGAAGCAACTGTTAAAGCTGTAAAAGAAGATTACCTGAGTGATCCAGAGTTCAAGCCAGAATTTGTACGGACAAAATCTTCCGCTGCTGCTGGTCTCTGTGCATGGGTTATTAATATTATTAAATTCCATGAGGTAGGAGTTGAAAATATTCATTCTTAAGAATAAGACATGTTGTTTAATGTAATATGGTTTTATTACCATATTTATGTATTACGTATGTTTGTGTGTGTTCATTTATTAATTGCATTTTAATTGCACCTTCCCCTGCAAAAGCATATTCTATGTAGATGGTTCTACCCACCTGTTTTATCCTCATGAAAATTCTACAGTGGTGCAATGGTAAAATTCTGAAATGGAGTAGCTTATTGTGTCAGCCCTTATACATATGTTTTTATAAAGAATCCATAGCCCATGGACACATAGATTCTCCACATGCATGGCTAGGTAAATAGGCATACATGCATGATTACACACACACACACTTGATGTGTGTGTTCAAGTTGTGTGTTCAAGTTGCTAGCAATTTAGGTGGCAACACTTCTTTGCATAACTATTTCAATTTCTAAATAAATGTAAAATTTGGATTTCAGCCAACTGAAAGTCTTGTTAGAGCTCACTGATGTTATATAGGTTGAATCTGTGCAGTCCACAGTTGGCAACACTGAGTTCAGCAGAAGTCATACCAAGATTAAGTGTTCATAGGACTACAGTCAAGCCCTATAAACTTAACTGTGGGAGTTTATTAGTGGCTGGTTGGTTCTAGAAGTTGTTGTTTTACATAGTGTGCTTAATTAAAATGTTAGCTTTTAAAATATAAATAGTAGACATACCTTTAAAAAATCTGCTGCTGTTTAAGCTGCTAGAGCAAAGTAAGAACCCCATTAAATAAGAGGAAATAATTGTCCAGAGTCTACTTGAATATTTTCTACATTCCTTGACTTCCTCTATGCAAACATAACACAAACAATAATGAAACAATGAAAGCTCCATAGTCTCCTGATTCACTTGCCAAAACAAGGCAGATCTGTCAATTATCCTGCCACTTTTGGTAGAACATAGATAATATTTTTTTAAAACAAATCCTAGCAGGGCACACCCTCCTATTGCTCCTCCAGTACACTACTGCAATCTTGAGAGAACAATTAGGATGAAAAAAAGTGAATGGTCCAAGATAATCCAGTGAGATTCCTGTCAAAATGGGGATTTGAACTTCTTAGCTCTAGTCTGAGAATCTAACCACTGTACCCCCACCAGCTTTCAAAGTTAAGTCACTGTGCTGGGACTGGACAAATGTCCATCCTTTTTGGAAAACCTTGAGGTATTACTGTTTGACAGTTGTAAGACAAATGTATGCTGGTATTACAGTTAGACAGAGTAGGTAGTTAAGGTAGTGCGTTTTTAGTGGGGAACTTTATATATTCCCTAGCTGCTAGAAATACTTTTAGTATAAGGTGAGCTAAAGCTTACACCTGTGTTAAATTTAATATGCATATATAAATTGGTCTCTGCAGCTGTATAAGAATCAAACATGCGTTCAAAGTATGTTAAGGTTAGACTGGCAGACAGAACTTTAGAAGTGTCAGACGATGTATTTTGCTCCTCTCCCTCATTGCCAATCTACTCACAATTGCTCTATTCTTCATTATCCATGCTTGTTATCATTTTTGTTGTAATTGTCATAAATATTTTTTACTCATTTATGCCATTCATTTTCTGATTTAAATTTTACTTTTTTAAGGCCATGGTTTCTATAACTTACCTATTTTTGTAATGCTTTACTATAAGAAATGACCTAGTATTACGTCAACTTCTCATTGGTTTACTTCAACCCATTGACATTTGACCATTGTTTTTGACATTCTGACTTTAAATTACATACAGGAAACTGATTAGCTAGGTAGTTAGGAAACCTACCTAGGCCTAGAAAATTGGAAATTTATCAAAAATCAGAAAACTGTATCCAGACTTAGTTGTGGCTAGAGTTCCCTTGAAATCAATGGGATATGTTAATCATGACAACGGATACCAAGGGTCCACTGTACAAATGAATATGTTGACTATATAAAACCCTCTGCCGTATAAACCCAAAAGACACCTTACGTGTGCAAAACATATATACTTTCCCAATAGCCTCTTGGGTCTATTGGGCACTCTAGCTTGCTCTCATTAAAATAGTTTAAATTATACACTCCCTTCTGCAGGACTTGAATGAAACCTCTGATAAGGAGTGTTTGACTATCTCACTGTTGTCACTTGAGTAGGAGTCAATATGTAGTTTGCACAGAACCAACTATACACCCTGTCTATTCAAAAAATGTCATTTACATTTAATCAAAAGATCCATAAACCATGTTGCACTCCATATGGTTCTAAATGTATTTGTAAGCAGAACAAGATTGCACAAAGTGTTATATTTTTATTTTGGTAGGTGCTCACTAAACTAAGGTTATAATGTTTAAGTCATATTCAGTTTCTTTGCTATATGCATAAAGGTGGGTTTGCTTTTGGGTGTGGTGCCACGCTGATGATTAAACGCTTCATTCATACTCATATGTCAATCTATTAGTGAGCTGTTAATTCAAATGCTCCCATGATATATTTTATTGTCGTTAGCACATTTATCACAGGTGGATGCAAAACTTAGACAAAGGTATATGTTCTCATTAATGATGAGCAACCTATTCATCTTACTAGAATGTAATTAATGTTAGTTACAATAGTTAATTTTTCACTGTTTGTCATGATGCATATTTAGCATTTCTTCTACCCTTTATCAATTTGCTTTCCTATTGGACATCTCCAAAAGATATTTGTAAGTACTGATACTTTTTTATGTTTTCTTTTTAAATGACAATTTATTTTCAGTGCATTATAACCTGCATCATTTGTATAAACTTTAGGTGTGCCCATATTTCCTCCTAAATAACTACATGTTCAATGTTGATCCGCTGAATCTATAAAACCAATTGAAAAGAAATCAATAAGATTCAAGCTTTCAAACCTTATCTTATGTCAAATGTTATTGTGCCACTGATGTCCTTTTCTAGCTGATTAAATGTTTTATGTTTAATTGCAAACCTTCAGGGGATCTTATGTAGGTATTGTTTCCTAACATATAATAATAAATAATAAATAAAATTTTTATTTGTATACCGCCCTTCCAATGATCAGGGCGGTGAACAACATAATAAAATCAAATACAGTAAAACACAACAAAATACACATAGCAAGTACAATAAGATACACAAAATACACATATTAAAAACAAATTAAAAAAAATTAAAAAAAAATTAAAAAATATGATGTCAAATACCCTTGTTTTAATCCAGCATGTTTTGACATAAACTGTATAAGGGGTTCTTCAGACCAGCCATTAAGGCCGGCCTAGGGGCAGAGTTGGGGTGTCACATCTACATGATGCATGCCCCAGCTCTGACCCCAGGGCACTGTGACACTACATGCCGTATTGCATGGCGCACAACTATATGCGCTCCTCTGGCACTGCATCCAGATGATGCAGCGCTGAAGGAGCGGCATATAGCCATGCCACTTTTTAAGGCTTCTTTTGCTGCCCTGGAAAGTCCAGAACAGGGCCGTGGTGTGCGGCTGCCGCAGCCCCAATGTGGCTGAAGAAGAGCCGGCCGCCCCTTTCGGGTTGTTTGTACAGCCCCTGAGAAAGGAAAAGAAATATGTACCCACAAGCCCTTTCTGGTCATCTCTCTTTAACTTAGAGAGTGTACACACTGGCAGTTTATGCCGGCCTGCACCCAAACTAGGGCTGAACTAGGGTGGAGCATTCACATGCTCCGAGCCCTATTTTCGCTACGTGGCTACCATTATGGCACACTCCCGTCCACACAGCACACACCATGATGATGCGAGCTGGGTGCAGTGCCCAAACGGTACTGGCCAAAAGGGGCATCATCATGGCACGCAAGCATTCAATTTTTATTTCTTTCATTTTCCTGGAGTGGCCGCAAAGCACCTGGGAAGTGCACACAGAATCCTAAGGGCTCCTTGGAGAACAGGTTGGGCTCCAATTATAGGATACTCCTCCCAGTGAAAGGGAGAGAGCAGCAGTTTTTGCCATTTCCTCTTTCTTCTGCTGCCCCCAGTGCCTTCCAAGAATCTGCTTTAGACTGTTTTTGGACCCTCTTGAACAACATGGCAAGGGACACTAGGGACAGGAGGGGGAAACTGATGAAAAAAGATGTACATTTTAAACAAAATACATAATATTTCTCAAACTATCCATCCCCTCTTAGTTTAGAGATGTGAGATAAATGACATAGGTTGTGCTGTTGTATTTAATTGCATTTCTTCTTCCCTTGTGCCTATCTCCCTTCTTTCTTTGTGTCATATTGCTAGTGTCACCATGGAGCTGTTGTCTCATTCTTTTCACTTCTGTGCTTAGCAAGCTTCCTTTTCACCAGCATTACTATCACTTTGTTAACTTTTGCCTTTGCATGTGGTTAACACCAGTGGTTTTACCATATCTGTGATGAGCAGTTTAAAAGCTTCTCCTCTTCTGCTTTATAGGTGTATTGTGAAGTGGACCTGAAACGCCAGTGTCTGGCACAGGCTAATACAGACTTGATCATTGCAGCTGAAAAACTTGACTCTATCAGAAAGAAGCTCACTGTAAGTCTTACCACCTTTTGCTTAATTATGTAAACGTTCTCCTCTTTCCTTACCAATGTTTTAAAATTGCATTTAAGTTTGGTATTGAGTACTATGTGAGGAAGTGCCTTCTTCTGTAGCAGGACTTTTCTTCATGTAGCACCTACACACCCCAGGTCTATTTCATAGCATCCCCAGAAACTTCAGATCATATTTGTGGTATGTGAGAGATCTGTAGGAGAAAGGCCAAATCTATTACGCTGGTGGTGCCTGTTCAACTAGTGGGTGGATGCTGAGAGATACAGCAGTACGCCAAGTATTAATTAGTTTTTATGTCTCTTTTTCCATTTGTCCTTTTTAACAGTTAACTATTTTTAACTGCACATTAAATGTTGGGACATTTTTTGTCCTTTGTACTCTGTACCTTTTGTTTTAAATGTTAAATGTTTTATGCTTTTTGATAAGCTCATTTTGTCATGGCCTTTGGCTAGTACAATAAACGTTGACTTGTTGCTGCTTGAGCAACAGACTGATGATGATACATAGACATAATAAGTGAGTTTCCATTCTGAATTGTGGTTTGCTGTATTCCATTTTGGCTGATGCACCATTCTGCAAGTAAAGTAGCAAATATTATTTCTTTTATTTCCTTTGTCTTTTAATTGCTTTTCAACCCAATCATTAGAAGTTTAAGGATGCAATACTAGGGATATGTTTTCACTTCAGTATACACTCTATTGGAAACAGTGAGACTTATCTCAGAGTAGATATGTATGCCTTTAAATCATGTGAATGGCTTTTTCTCCTGGTATTTGAAGAATGTACTTACAGTGTCAGTGTGGTATTGGTGCACCCTTGCTGCGGCAGTGTGTCAAGAATGTAATAAATAGCGGCAACAGTCATTTCGACTGTTGTTGAGAGGCCATCACAAGGTATTACGGTATTATCAAAGATCTTTTAACCCCATTCTCCTTTTCAGTTTAAATTAACCTAGTATTTTTCAAAATGACTTGTGCATTTCTGATTTCTCAGACTTAGTAAAGATGGCCACCAAGTAAACACAGCTATTGCTTCCAGGACACAGATTCAGCAGAGATCAAGCAAGGAAGAGAGGATTGTTAGCACTAAAACAAAATTTTCATAATGCTTGACTAGTACTATATTGTCATTGCACGTTAGCATTTTGACTACAACTCAGTTTTTTAAAAAAAAGTCAAGGCAAATTAATGAAAATCAGTTTCTGAAATGTTACATGAACCTGGATGTGAAACATGATTGATGGGAGAGAATGGAAAGGACACAAGGGAGGAAGGGAGGAAAGAAAGAAAGAAAGAAAGAAAGGGAAACCTGGCATATTTTTAGAGGGAGGACTGGATACAGGTATAATCAAAACAAAGAGAACTGATTATTTGAAGTAATCTGGTGGAGCCCATGGTTTTGGAATTCCTTATAAATGAGTTAAATTTAAAATTAGTCATACTAAGAATTGGCTTATTTAAGTAAGTGGGACAAATCTTGGTTAAATGAGGCCTTGACTGCACTGGCCAGGATACTCCAGGTGCAGCCTTGATTATCCTGGCAACACAACTGCCCCAAGCTGCCCCCATTATTGTGCTGCACTGACTGCCTATACAGATGTCTTGCTGGATCACACAATGTATCTGCCACCACTGTAGGTCAGTCACTTCTGAAGACAGAATGAGATTCCCAGTGACAGTGACGTAATGGGCATCTCATTTTGATCTGAGAACTTTCAGCAGTGGACACACTGGGTGTCCCAGCTTGACACCCAAGCAGAAAGCTGCCATGGTGCAGAAGCAGAGGGGCCCAGATCTTCCCAGAAAATCAAGAGCAACGAGTCAGTTTTTTAAAATTTGAGTTAAACTTGTTATGCCCTAGCTCTGGTGCAGGGATGTGTTGAACGTTGTCTGGACTGCCCACACCAGAACTTGGCTTTGGGTTGTGCATCATCCAAACTGGATGATGCCAAAAGAGGAAGAAAATGGGCCTTTTGGCCCTTGCAAACTGAAGCATCATGTCATTGAGTCCACTTAAGTATCACTAACTTTGGATTTTACGCTTTATGTATAGTTTGCACTAATTAAGCAAAATTTAGCTCAACATAAACATTAAAAAAATACACATTACAATACATTTCCCATTGATATTTGACAAAGTGGTCAATGAATTACTAAAGCACAAGCAGTATGAGGGAATAAAACAGCAAACTTGAGCTGGGACCAAGTTCAGCTGATAAGGAATAATGAAGTACAAAGTTGCCGTTAACCTTCATGACTTTTTCGAAGTTACAAAGCTAGTTATAAAAACAAGTTATAAAATCTACCGGTAGGTGAACATTCCGTTCTATTTATGATTTGACGATTTAACTTCAAAGGGGATTTGATATAAGACTAGGGAACAATGAACATTTGAACTCAAAATGTTCCAGGTTTTTTCTTCTTCTTCACAATTCCAAAAGATGGTCTCTCAATAGAGATATTGATTTTCTAGCATTTGTCCAACAATAACCCACAGAAATGAGGCTGGTCACTCAACTGAAATGTTGGTCTTAATTCAAGGATTTTTTAACCTGATACATTTCCCTGTTGTTTTCCAATTATATCATGTGTAAGAAAATGTGTGTGTGTGTGTGAGAGAGAGAGAGAGAGAGAGAGAAGCTGCCTACATACAACACAATGAGTTAGGGTTCCCACAGTTTCCTGGCTTATTTTGTCATGTGACTGCAGCCAGAGAGTCCAAAAGGAAGCACAGATGACTGTACTAAACTCTATTTGCTTTAACTAACTTTGATTTAAAATAGTTTACTTAAGATATTTATTAGTAATTAATAAACCCAATGTTGTATGAGGGAACGTCGACACATGTGACATGTCTTTCTTTGTCTCCTCTCACCCACAACCCCTTGCAGTACCCAGAAGGAATTGTCTACTTCCCATTCCACTAACAGAAGCAATTTTTATCTGTTTGATAATGTAATTAGATGCTGTCCTGTATAACTATATCAGCAGAAGTGCTGATCACTCACCAACTGTGATTTTACATTTTCCAGATACTTTCTAAGATGGAATCTTCTCCTCTTCTGAGTCTGTCCAAGGCATAAACCAACAGTTTCCTCCTACCAGAGCTCGGAAAGGTTACTTCTCTTGAGCCACAACTCCAGATCTTCCAGCCAGCACGGCCAGTGGAAGCAGTTGTAGCTTTTAAAAGTACAGTAACATTTCAAGCTCTGCTTCTTCCTACTTCCAACCACTACTGAAGACCGTCATCTGGCATCTTGTGGCCATTTATCATCTTGAGAGTGGGGTGGTATGGTCTTTCTGTTCTTCTGTGATAAAGGGTGGCACATGCAGAAGATGAAGAGATCATTCATTTCTATCCCAGTTAGGGTTCTTTAAAGGAGTGTTTAAAAATGCACATGCACAGATCTGTACCATCTCTCCTGCTCTAGGAAACCTATATTTTAATACCTGTGTGTATTCCATAGTCATGTTTGCCAAGCAGGATGTATAGCTGCCCTTTCTATGTCATAAAACAAAGGTGGATAAAATATACAACAGCCTCAGTTATCTTCACTTCTAGTGAAAGTTCAGGGTTGATTTATTCTAAGACCCATTCACTTGTCACTCTTTTTAGCAGTTCAAGGTATGTGTAGAACTCTTCTCCAGCACCATATTTCAAATCAGTTGATTTTCTTCCTATCAGCTTTCTTTGCTGTTCAGCTGTCACAACAGTGCATGGAAATCAGAAATACTGTGGCCTAAATGATTCTGAATTTGGTATTCAGAGATATGTTTTTATATTTGAGAATCTTCTCTGGTTCCTTCATGATTGCCTTTCCCATTCTCAGACATCTTCAGATTTCTTGCCTACGGTCTTCATCTTGGTTAATTTCTGAGACAAAGAATAGGCAATCTTAACTACTTCAGTGTTTTTGTTACCCATTTTAAAGTTATGTAAATCATCTGTGATCATTATTTCTGTCTTCTTAATATTTAGCTGTAATCCTGATTCTGCACTTTCTTCCTTCACTTTTTTCAGTAATCATTCCAAGTCTTTGCTATTTTCTGCAGGTAATATAGTGTCATCTGCATATCTTAAATTGTTGATGTTCCTTTCCCCAATTTTCATGTCTGTTTCCTCTGAGTCTAATCCTGCTTTCTACATGATATGTTCAGCATATAAATTAAACAGGCTGACTGATAAATTGACCATACTGCTACATTCCGTTTTAAACTGTCTAATCACACTAGGGGGCAAACAGGGTTTAAACAAGAGTTAAATGAGAATTAAACAGGAAATGCCTGGTGTTCATCATATGACATTTCCTATTTAACTCTCATTTAACTGTTGTTTAAATCCTGTTTGCCCCCTAGTGTGATAAAGCAGATGTCAATGTTTCTAAACTTCCCTGACTACAGTTCATATTCATGGTATAATCTCCTAATCATACAGGAATCTGTATGATTAGGAGATTATTTTTGTGGTGGACCCACAAAGATCCTTATGCAGTTGTGGACATGAAGTTACATGTGGCCACTTGTAGTAAGCAGATTTTAAACATACTTTAGCAAAATATTTACTTCTTCTCTTCTGCTTTCCCCATTGACCCCATTACCTTGCTTGGCCCAGTTTTCAATCATTCTTGCTTGTCCACTACTTCTAGTTTGGAAGGAAGCAAAATTCGCAGTAGTACCAAGTGAGTAGATAGCACCAACTGTTTGTCTGGAGGGGCAGGCTATTATAGCTAGCATAATTAATGAATTCCCTTACTCTGGCAAGTGAATAAGGTTCAATTAGAGCTGAGTAAATACCCTAAAGGCACTAGATCCTGTCTGATCTTGGAAGCTAAGTAGGGTCTGCCCTGGTTAGTACTTTAATAAGGAACCGCCAATGAATACCAGGTACTGTAGGTTGTATTTCAGAGGAAGGAAAACTATCTCTGATTATTCCTTGCCAAAGAAGAGCACTAGGAAATTCATGAGGCCACCATAAGTCAGCAGGTGGCTTGAAGGCACATACTGGTCTCTCACAACAACACAGCAAACTAAGGTCCAAAACATACTGCAGAAATAATCCAGTTTGAGACCACTTTAACTGCCCTGACTAAATGCTAGGGAAATCTGGGAACTGTAGTTTTGTGAGACATTTAGCCTTCTCTGTCAGAGAGCTCTGGTGCCACAATAAACTATAATTCCTGGAATTCCCTAGCACTGAACCAGGGCAGTTAAAGCAGTATCAAACTGGTTTATTTCTGCAGTGTGTTTTGGACCAAGGTCACAAGACTTCCCTTCTCATGTGGATGAAGTGATAACAAAACTTTCAGGTTTTTCTCTGGTTTGTGACCATCATTTGTGAGTCAGTAAATGAGGCAAAGAATAAAGCAGACATTGGATGATTTCTTCCCTTTTTAGACATAACTTATATTTCACACTAGAAGTGTCCATGCCAAGATTTCTTTACAAAATGTTTTTTATGAAGAACTTTTATGAAGTTCAGTGTATTTTATACCATAAGTCGTATCAACAAAGCCAGAGATAAACTTTATTGGGTTTAATGGAATTTACTCCCAGGCAGCTATGCATATGAGTTTTCGGTCCTTAATTGTAAAGTTTCAGTGGTTTGTTTGTTTGTTTTGCATGTCTGCATTTTATGATGGTATTTTAAAAGAGAGCATCTTTGTGCACAAATAACAAAAATACAGAATGGAGAGGGAGGACCAGCCATCCTGCATTTCTGTTATTTATGCATAAAGAAATTATCTTTTAAAATGCCATCATAAAATGCAAACATGAAAAACAAACAAACAAACCACTGAAACCTTACAATTAAGGTTAGAGAATGTGACTCAACTCACACACAAACACATTTCTCCCCTATAGACTATACATTTGTCTTGTGTATAGGGTTGGCATTATGATCTCTTTTATTGTTGTTGTTATTGTTGTTTTTGGAACTATTATTCTTGGAATGTGGTTACCAAGAACATAGTTAAAATTGGACTTGGCCCTTGCTCAGGAAGAGGTTTTCCACTCTTCTCCTAAAGAAGTCCAAGAACACTTCATTGTCAAGGTTTTAATTACAGAAATAAATGCCCTTTGCTGGAAAAAAGTTTTCCTCCACCTCTTTTTCTTCCTCATCTCCAGATAGTTCTTTGTTTTGTTTTCTTGCTGGATACTGACATACTGAGAAATCTCAACAAAACAGTTTATAGCAATATTCAGTTTCACAGAAGGGCCCTTGGCACTTTTTTAAATGGCTAAACAGATATTTCCCCTTTTCCAGCAAATTAAAAATTGCACTGATATTTGAAGGCTTTCAGCAGTTCCATTTTTAGGGAGGGGAGTGGTATATTGAGCATTTTCCCTATTATTACTCAGCTGATTGTTGTGTTGTAGCCTTGCCTGTTACTACCTCAATGGTTGGTTGACAAACAGAAGTCCCAGGTAGGTTTAAAGAAAGCAAAAATGACCAGCAGGCTGCAATAACACAAGGGATTCCTATCACCGTGGCTCAGAATCCTGCAGCACAACACAAACAGATATTTTGCATAATGACTAGTGTGGGGGGGTTACTGTTAATAACGGTTATCTTTCAGTAGCGTAGCAACAGCCAAATCCTTGAAAAGAGGAAGTTTTCATTTATAGAGCATTTCATTTAAACATTGAAATTCGGTATAATGTGGAGTATGAAACAAGTTTTGAAAGGAAGCTAATGATTAAGAAGAAATGCAGTGGGCATTTAATAAGTGGAAGGAACTGCAAGATAATTAACTGGCATGCATAAAGATTCATGCTTTATACCAAAATTTTAATTTTGCACATAAATGTGCCTGATGTAGGCAGCATTTAATCACCTAGCTGACAGGAGTAACTACTTTCATTTAACCTTGACTGAAGATCATGAATTCTAACAGGTTTAATTGGATACATCATTTAACAGAATGAACAGAGCAAATTTTTCTCAATTCATAGGTTCTGATTGACATGCACCAGCAATAAGGCGTTGCACAATTAAAGCTGATCTGTATTCCTGGCCTGGGCACCAATTGCCATAGTGATGTGACACTGTTTGATCACTGTGGCACTGAAACTATACCGAATTTCCCCTTGTTTTGAAAAGGGCAATGCTTTAAAAGACAGAGAGAGATTTTGTCACTTTAAAAAATTAATCATATTGATATGCACAAAATGCAAGGGAAGGGACATGTCTTATTGGTAATTCAAGAAAAAGGAGGGGAAAGGTGTAATCAGGTAATGACAGTGCAATCCTATACATGTCTACTATGAAGTAATTCCTACTGAGTTCAGTATGGCTTGATCTTAGGGTATGGCTATAGGACTGAAGGTTTAATCCTTTTTTTAAAGCACATTGTTCAGACAAGTGACAAAAGTGTACATAGTCTATATCAGGGATACATTTCACAGAAGATAACAAAATACTATTTTCATATATTTATTATGTAAATGGAGTTTAATTTTACAAGCAGATTGTACAAACAGATTGTACTGCCCACAATATTCCATATTGTGGGCAGCTGAGACAATGTATATGATTTTTCATGCCTAACTGATTAATAACATCTCTTAGGTTTGGCTGCAATCTTATTCTCTCATTTTTGTGTGCCTTCAAGTTGTTTCCAATTTATAGCAACCCTAAGGTGAGCTATCATGGGGTTTTCTTAGCAATTTTTTTTTCCAGAAGGGGTTTGCTTTTGCCTTCCTTTGAGGCTGAGGATATGTGTCTTGCCTGGGTCACTAATGAGTTTCCATGGCTGAGCAGGGCTTCAGACCCTGGTCTTCAGAGTTGTCGTCCAATACTCAAACTACTACACCATGCTGGTTCTCGCAGGGTCTTGACAGAACGGAGTCTTTGTTTTTGCTGGGAATTAAAGAAATTCACCATCATGAGGTTACACAAAGACTCAAAGGTCAACTACGTGCATACGTACTTTTGCTCATGTGAAGCAATGAAATATTTGTGGCATGGTCTGTTACACATGCAAGTTTCTTTTGCTTGTAACATTGCTCCCTTGAATCTTTTCAAGCAAATCAAGCACCTCTGCTGTCCAGGTCCTTGAATTCAGTTGTGCTACCTTCTCTCCTCTACTATCCTGCCCACCTTATCATTTTATGGAGCAGAAGTCAAGCAGAGCAAATATTTCAAAGAAACCCTTAAAGACAAAGGGAGTATGCAGTCTTCAAAATGCATACATTTTCTTTGCCCATATTTCATACTATGAAATCTTTAGAAAATTGCTTAGGTAAGTTAATGCTGCCCCCAGGCAAATTTCAAGTCCCTAAACAGCTCTTTCTCACCAGCCCACCAGAGGTTTTGCTGCTTCTGGCACCATTCCACTTACTTACATGAACTCAAACTCTTCCTCCCTTTCATTAATCACCAGCAGGATTTTGTACATCTTTGGAGAGATTTTTTTAACACACTGCAGTTGCTTTGGGCCAAAGTTCTAGAATGTAAAATATAAAATTGTGCCATAATCACAGAATCGAGAACAAGTCACTGCTTGAAGTAGAAACTCCTGTCCTAATTATGCCTATGATAGAGACCAACATACATTGACTTTGTCCGGTTCTTATGTACATATACTTTTACTTAATTTAAAGGTGTGTTTTAAAAATAAGCTGTTAGTTCAGTCTTTACATATTAGAATATTTTTCTTCTATCTGGGTGCTTGAATTAAAAACATTTATCTGTGAAAATAACTGAACACTCTACAGCATTTTTAAAGATCTTCTGTGAAATATAGTAAGCCTTAAATCCCAGCTCCCAAAGGATAGTCTCAAAGCAATGGCTGTTTTCTCTTCTGTATCAGTGAATTACTGTGAAAACAAATTGTTTGTCAGGAGCTCTCTGGTGGTACACAAAGAGGTAGATTTCTAGTCTTTGTAAGCAAAATCCCTCTTAGTTCTTTTAGTTTCATCTACATATGTATATGTAAGTACTGGATTTGAGGCAAGGGATGAGTTCCAAATATTCTTGCATTGCCTGATTGGGCCTAATATCACATGGCCTGATAAAGGATAATTGATACAAGTTATTTTGGAGGTTTGGTTTCACTCCAAGTTTTTATTTTTGTTGTTGAATTTAAACAACCAGGATTAAATTGCACAACTAGTCATCAGAGTAGCTCACCACACATGTATATTGATTGTTGATCAGCCATTGGCAGCTTGTGTGACTTTAACTTTGAGAATTGGTTCATCCCATTCAAACCAGTTGAATGGGAGATAGATTAAAAAGTACTGACCCTCTTAGAAAAGAAGCACAAAGTGGGTTGTACGGATATATTAACTTTAGAGACTTTTAATGAATGAAAAGATATAAATGTGTTGGCAAAATACAGAAATGTATATAATGGCTAAGCTAATTTTAGAACTCCTGATTGTGTGAACTGAACAACGGATTTTTCCCAAGAGCAATCATGTTTACCACTTTTTCTTGACTATATAATTTCATTTCCTTACAATATAAAAATAAGACAGCAGTGCCATTCTTGCTACTTGTCCCTACAATGTCTAGACTGATTTCTTACTGTTTTTATTTAAAGGAACTAGACACAAACCTGGCTGCCTTCACTACTGCCTTTGAGAGGGCTACAGCTGAGAAAATCCACTGCCAGGAAGAAGTGAATAGAACTAACAAGACTATTGAGCTGGCCAACAGATTAGTGAAAGGTCTGGAGGTGAGGTCCTACAGGGCAGGCTAATGAAGCAGCCTACAGAAAGCATGTCTTTGTTATACACTAGTGATCTGACAATAACAGAGGCACTTAGCAAAGAACCTGATGAGCTGAAAAAAATTATGTCATTATCATTCATTTTTCTCCATAAAGGAAACATGTTTTTGACCTTTACGTTTTCTTACATTTTGCCTCGTTGCTGTATATATTAACTGCAAGATTACCTACTAACTAACATGTCCAAGAACATTAAAAAGAAGAGGAATAGCAACCTTCGGTGCTGGCAATAGACACTTTTAAAAAAAAAAGATGCTATAGATCTGAGATGCTCTGAGCCAACAATTGAACATTTCTTAAAATAACTGCCTTGGTTGGATCTCAAGAGTACAGTATGATCTGTGCTAGTTACTTAAGTAATATGATAATTCTCTAATCTTTTTCTCTGTGATGTGCAGAGCATATATTAAGCCAAAGAATAGATCATGGTGAAATCATCATCATCTAAAAAGAAAGAGAGTCCAACACTTGAATGTGCCTTGAAACCAAATCCTCCCCTCTTAGCATCTTGCTCCCTAACTCTTGATGTGTACACATTGATTGTGGTTGGTTTCTTTTTTACTCATGATGGAAATTAATTCCAACTATATTCAGGTGCTGATGTGGAAAGCAACCATAAACTTTGTAAAACTCTATATTGAATTGGATCTGGAGATCGCTAGAGTAAAATTCCACTCATAAAAATGCCATCCTGTGAATGGCAGGGGAAGTGGTGTTCACCATTCCCCTACCTAGCCTGAAAATCTGCTCTGGGATTCATTTTCTAATGCATCAGATTGTATATCTAACACATTGGAGCGAGAGAGGACTATGCTACATGCTAACAATTTGTGAATATAATCTAGTTTTGCTTTACATGTGACAAGTTGCACCACGATGCAGAGGAGATGCAAATTAAAATGCTCATTTGAATGAGCAACTATAAAAAGCAATGGGACATTGAACAGACAACATCTATATCTGGATAGATATTTTGGACATACATCCTGTTCCGTTCCTAGTATTTCCCAGATCACAATGCCCCTGGTTAAGGAAAATAGTGGAATCAAATAAATATACTTCAAAAGAGACATAGGGGCTCTACAGACTGGCCCTAAGAGGGGGCAGGAGGCCGCCCTATTCCTGGCCAGATCGGGGCCACGCAACCTTACGCAGTGGCCCCAATCCAACCTTTGGAGGATGCAAAAAGGAGCCACAATTAACAGACTCCACCCACAGGCCAGCCTTTCAGACCAGTCTGTATAAGGCTATAATTATCATGTTGTATTTAGGTGCCGAGTATGCTCTACCAAGGAAAAATGAACAAAAGAAGGTGCCACTTCGTTGTTTTGAAATCCCAGAAGGAATAGACTAATTTCATTCATTTAATACAGACCTTTTCATTGTTGTTTTTTACACATTGTAGCAAGTTGTCTACGATGAATTAGCTAAGACTGCAGGGACATACGGCTTATATTGAGAGAGCTGTTTGCTGTGATTCACATCTTGGTTACTGTAGCACAATTTGAAGGTGGTATGAAAACTTCATCTGGTTCTGAAGATAGTGAATAGACTGCTGAACTGTATACGTCAGTATGGCCATATTATGGCTTTTTAAAGCATATTTATTAGATTATACTTGTTTCCAGACACAGTTCAGTATACTGGTATTAATCTTTTAAATCCTAAATGATCTAGGACTTGAATGTCTTAGAGAGATTTTCTTCCATATGATAAGTCAAAATCAGTCAGTGAAACCATTTTGATTCAATGCAATATTGTTATCAGGTAGAAGCAGGGCTCTCTCTGTGATGGCCCTGGAATACTGTCCTCAAGGAGACCTACTTTTCTGTCATCATTTCTTGCAAACTTTTTTATACTCTACTGAGCCTTGAACCCAGGCCACTTCTTAACAGTGGGAATATTTAAAACATGAAACATGAGTGTCTTTCCCTCTGCTTAAAGGCAATTGTATTGTTATTTTAAGCTGGAATTGTGAATTAACCTGTGATCTTTGCATTTTAGTCAGAAAATGTGAGATGGGGCCAGTCGGTTGCACAGTATCATGAACAAGAGAAGACGTTGTGTGGAGATGTGCTTCTAACAGCAGCTTTTATTTCTTATGCTGGCCCATTTGCAAAGTGGTATCGGCATGAGCTGGTTCAAAATCTGTGGTTGCCCTTCTTGAGAAGCCAAAAGGTAATCTGGAAAAATATAAATCTTTAACTGAGGTGTTTTGGGGAAAGTTTTTTGAAAACCATTAATTAGCAGTGTTTCTGTATTGTCAATTAAAAAAACCCACAACTAAGTGTACTTTTAGATAGGATAGTATTTAGTATTTTGTATTCAGTACTTAAATAATACTGAAAGCCCAGCAAAGCTTTTATTTACCTGTGTATGAGCAAAACATTTCATAGGCTGATGCTTGATCTTAACTATAACAAGAAGAACAGATTTCCCCCTCCTCAAATAGTTTAATGTTAATTCAAGTGCCCACATATATTGACATTTCAACATGGCACCAGGACTTTGCAGTGGGTCCATTTCTTCATCCTAGTTAATGTTTGAGAACATTAACTGTAAATCCTCCAGCTGGGAGGGTCAAACTTTCCTGTACAGTTCTGAATATAGGAATCCCTTTGTTTGCATGTATGCATGCATCCTTTTTTATGCAGGCATGTGCAGTTCTTAGTTCCCCAGTCCACTTGAGATTGACCAAAAAGGATGTGAATTCTGATCTATAGCATGAGTGGAAAATCATCGGCCCAATACCATTCAGTTTTAAAACACAGCTTTTTCATCTTTAGCCCCACATCTGCATAGCTACATTTCTTTCGAGCCTAATTGCCACATAGGTTTTATTTCTCTGTTTCTTTCCCATTCCATGTTCAAAAGCCAATTTGAAGTGAGAGTTTTTAAATCTTATTTTAACAGGCTAACATCCTCCACCGATTTGAGGGCAGTGGACAAGTTTAGTGGACCCAGGGTAGATCCTTGTGTCCTCCAAGAAGAAGAGCCAGGCACTCAGGAGAAATTGATAAGGGTTGCCATTGCCATCCCTATCAACACCTAGTTGCTTCACTCTGCCTAATGGCAGGGCTGGCTATGTTAAAAACTTCCAACTGGTTATAAATAAAATGGAGGATCTTCACATACATTTGGAGGTATCTGCATGTGTAGCATCCATGCTTCAGGACTGGGACCAGCAGGTGAAATTCTCATCAGCCCCTCTATGCTTGTGTTTGCACTGATCAGGGCTCTTGTGACAGATAAGGCTAATAAATCCTTTAAGATTTTGCCTCTGCTATTTAGCATGCACAATTTCTATAAACCTTTGTGCTTCTTAGGCTTGTAAATCAGTGTGATCACTGTGCAAAATCTCTTTGTACTCTTGTTGACCCTGCTACATTCCTCCCTTCCACCCCATACTACAGACAGACTTGAGTGGTGATGTATTGTTACAGGGACGAGTCACTGAAACTAGTCATTTCTAAGTTAACCTTTATTATTTTAGGTCCCCATTCCAATGACTGAAGGTCTTGATCCGATCTCAGTGCTGACGGATGATGCAACAATTGCTAAATGGAACAATGAAGGCCTGCCTAGTGATACTATGTCCGTACAAAATGCCACTATTCTTACAAACTGTGAACGCTGGCCTCTGTTGATTGACCCGCAGCACCAGGGGATCAAATGGATAAAAAACAGATATGGCTCAGATTTGAAAGTTATCCATTTGAGTCAAAAAGGGTAAGCGCTTGTTGGCAGCTACGGCTGTTAACAAGAATAAAAACATTCTATCAGAAGTTATAAACAGTGGAGTGTTTTACTTCATGCTTGTCACTTTCTTTGCATTCAAGGAGACTGATGATTGTGATCATAATATCTAGCTGCCTTGGGTCCTGCATTGAGATAAATGAGGGGTAACAATGAAATAAATTAAAATAAGTAAATAAATGCATAAAAAGTGAAACCCCTTGGAGGAATACTTTCTCCTTCTTGTCCATCCTCTCCCATTTTCAGCACTTCTAATTTTGGGCACATTTGTACATACTTACCAGGAACTAAGTCCCATTGAACTCTGCAGGGCTTACAGATGAACAGACAATGTATAGGATGTCTGTTAATTTCTCTGTGGATTTTTGCAGATATATTGATGTCATAGAAGAAGCAGTTATAGCTGGAGATCCAGTTTTAATAGAAAACCTGGAGGAGACCATTGATCCTGTGCTTGACCCTCTGCTTGGGAGACACATGCTTAAAAAGGGAAGGTAATGTTGTTTATTTGTTTGTTTGTGTTTATGATTCAACTTGTAAAAAATTGCTTCTTCTTGGATTTTTAGCTTTTGTCATAAAGGTCTCACCTCTCTCTAATAAAAAAAGTCGGTTTACATTTACGCATTGCAGCTTTCAGCTGTTGGTGAGCAGGAAAACACTGTGCCACGTGGTTTGAAACAAGAAAAAATAAACATAAATGCACTCACACACACACGTAGCCAGTGGAGAGGAGAAGCATTGCTTGACTGGCTTTGGTCCTACCCCTGTTTGTGACCAGACGTTGGCAATGAGTCCATCATTTTTACTTGTTATGCAAGAAACGAATTGGCATTCCATCTATTAATCGAAACAAGACCCAAACAAAACCAGAAAGGGGGAAAGCCATCACTGAAGAGCATGACTTTTTAGAGTCATTCAGCCTGGTGCCCATTGCTATATCATGTTGTACAGAATTCCATGGTTTAACTATGCCATGTGCAAATAAGATGCCCTTCCTTTTTTTCCTGAAATTCTTACCATTCCACTTCAGTGGATGACCCCAGATTCTAGTATTAAGTGACAGACAGAAAAGCTATGCTATCCTTTGTTCTCCAGTAACCCTTTTCTAGCTATACAATATCCTTTTTGAGGTGCAGCAGCCAAGTCCAGGTGTCATTGTCCTGTGTGTTGTAACTTAGTGTGCACTGCCCTAAAATCTTAGAGGATGTGCCTGGTTCAAGTGTGGCCAGTAGTTGTCCTTGATTACATGAGAGCGAGAGTAGTTTAGTGGTTTGAGTGTTGGACAAGGACTTCAAGAGACCAGGGTTCAAGTTCCCACTCAACCATGGAAACTCACCAGCTAATAGGGTTTCCTTAGGATCACCATTGGTCAGAAGTGACTAAAGGCACACAACAACAGCAAATGTGACTGTGCAGAAATATAACTTAACACTCTATTTGGATGAAGGACCACTTCTACGAAGGGTAGGAAAAGAGATTGGGTGACATATCTATAGTCTTTTCTCTATCCAGGACCAGCCTGATGCAAAGAACAAGTATGATGGCTCTTTCCATTTCACCTACAAAAACAGATAGATTGATTGGTAATGGAATCTTACTGGAACACTTGGCAATGAAAAAGTGTTTTCTACAACACTTTAGAGCAGGAAGCCACATGGGGAGGATGTGGCAGGGAAGACCCTATATGTGTTATATAGAGAAGGAAATACTTGGGGGCTGTAAGAGAGAGGAATACCTGAGGATTTATCAACCTCTTAGGGGAGTTGCCACATTCTGCTTAATGGTAGGGCCATCTCTGTTCCCTCTCCACCATTTCCTTGATCTAAATTTCCCTTTTCTGGGCTTTTTCACTATTTAGACATTACTTTCCCTGTATTTAAGGCCTCATGTGGGAGGTGGGAGTAAACTTCTTGGAGAACATTTGGAAAGAGTCTTTCTCATCTCATCTAAATTGCCTTCTGCAATAAACATCTGTGTCTATATCATATCCCAGTCTCTTTCTCCATTTGTGTGTAATGAGTAGTTGGTAACTGATATTGTAAAACAATAGGAACTTGTTTTTCTGTAATGCAAGTAATTTAACTGAAGATGACTCTCAGCATAAGGGACCATTGCAATGAATTTTTAGCAATGTTATGTCTCAGTGATTGGAATAGAAAATGAACATAAGTACCTCTCTTATAGAAATCAATGGGACTTCAATTATTTTTGTCTAGAATGTCCCCTTATAATCTAGGCAAATAATCAGGGGTGTCATTAGGGGGTGCGGGGAGTTCAAACCATACCAGGTGACACCCTATGGAGGGTGACTTAATTTTTCTTGTAAATCATCACATCTTACCAAATTTTCACATTCACCACATGAAACACATTTAGGCTGTGCTGTAAATGTATAATTTTAATTTTGTTAGTTGTATATGTCACAACTATTGCCATTACATTCAGTAATATATGAGAATTACAATTTATGAGTAACATTAGTACAAAAACATTACGAAGGATTCTGTACAGTGTGGTATGGGAGGAGGTTAATGGGGGGCAGGTGTTGACATCGTGAATTACTGCACTGGGTGATGCCAACCCTAGTGACACCACTGCAAATAATTATTTAGAAAAATGGGGTAGGTTTTGAATCTTTTTATATCTAATCTGCCTGACAAAGAATTTTCAAGCAATAATAATGTGGACTTTTCTGCCCCTGAATATTAGCTCCAGTTTCAAGTGCTAAAATGCTAGATTAAGAAGCAAAGTTCATCTGAATTTTGTTGCCCACAACTGCAGCCATCATCTTTCCAGGCTCCTTTCTCACTATGTGACCTTAATTTCCCACCCAAATTCAAATCTTGTTTGTGAGTTTGGCTACCTGCTGGCTCCATCTTGTCAGAGCGGCAGCTTCTCACCTGCAGCTTCACACCTTCTTTATGCAGACTATAATCTACTGTTAAGCACAGAGTTAAAATGAAAAAAAAAATTGCTTGCTTCCTTGGGAGCATTTGATTCCAGCATGGCACTTGGTGGCCTGTTGAGACATTACATTTTCATTGCAACTTTGAATTTGAAGGAATGCCTAAATCTGGATTGTTTCCATTCAAGCAAATAGCATAAGCTTTTCCTTGTCTTGGTTAACTAGGAAACCAGATAACATTTTCATTCCTGCTTTCCTTCCTCCATACGTCTCTTTTCTCCTAAATGCAATTGTAACCTGCAAACTACTGCAATATTTTGTTCACTTGCCAATACATAAGGCCTTCTCACACATAACTATTTGCAAAATTAAAGTCTTGTCTACCATGTTCTTTCTTTTTGCAGGTATATTCGAGTTGGAGATAAGGAATGCAAATTTCACCCCAAATTCCAATTTATTCTCCATACCAAACTTGCTAATCCTCACTATAAACCAGAAATCCAGGCCCAAACCACTTTAATCAATTTCACTGTAACACGGGATGGCTTAGAAGATCAGTTGCTGGCAGATGTGGTCAATGTGGAAAGACCAGACCTGGAACACTTCAAGGTATGTGCATTTGTAAACATATGTTCATATATCTTATTAGTCATATGCAAAAATATTTGTCCACCTTTTTTTTTTAAAAAAATGCTCTATTTACTGCATCACTTGTTTGCTTCAATTACCCCTGAAACATTGCTACCCTGAAAAAGGAAAAAGGAAACAGAAAAAAAAGTGGTCTGTTGGTTTAAAAACATTTTTGGTCATTTTTTTATTCAGCTTTGCTTAAGCTGAAGACAACACAGCAGTCACAGAAGTAATTATGTTGAAGTGTAAGGAATAAATTTGGATCTTCAGTTCATATTTATCAGAGTAGATGGCAAATTCTATACCTGATACTTAACTGATTTTGTCTTGTTTTAGGTCTGCATAATAATATTCAGGATAAAGGTCATACTATACCTTTACACCTTTTTTGATATTAATCCACTGCTTAATTGCAAAACCCTAAAAATAAGGACTGTAATAAAGTCTTGGGAGATAAGCAAGTTTTGAAGTTCAGTGATGCATACTTCCTGTATTAATGGTGCTTGAATTATAGGTTTGCAACCTTACCATTTTCATTTCAGTCTGAACTCACAAAGCAGCAAAATTATTTTAAAATTGAGTTGAAAATGCTTGAAGATGAATTACTGACACGCCTTTCAGCGGCTGAGAGTAATTTCCTTGGGGATACCCTTCTGGTTGAGAGGCTGGAAACAACAAAACACATGGCAGCAGAAATAGAAATTAAGGTAAAATTATAAATATGAAGAAATGGTAGCTTGGAGCGACAATGATAACATAGTAATACAAAAGGAACCCCTTTTACCATCTAAAACAAAGCAGTTTTCTTAGAGGTTGTAGTAATTATTTCTTAGCTGATTGATTTATGAAATTCCTGGTGTTTATTGGGATTTGATAAAATAGTTATCTGCCATGCTGGTGTTCTGATAGGTACAGGATAAACCTAAAGGAAAATCTCAATGCATTCTACATAGTTGACAATTGAATGGTTAGTTAGAAGGAAATATTTTAATTCACTAAAATTAAAAGCTTTTAAAGAAAAATAATTTATAACATTGGTAGACATTTGACTTTTTGTGGTCTTTCCACACTGAAATTGAAAATTAAGTACTGTGTATTAGTTGATTTGTTTGTTTGTTTTTTAAAAATTACTTGTTTATGTAGTTTCTTATGAGTTGCAATTTTTTTCAGACCATGATTAACATGAGGCCATACATTACACAAAAATTGCACATTCACCGTTGCTAGATCACAAACCTGCCATTTTCAGTAAAACACGAGAGGTGAGAAGACGAAAAAAATGATCACCATGAAATGTAGACAAATTGCCTGGCTTAAGTGTCTCATTCTCAATTGAACTGTCAGTATTAAAAGCAATAATATGCCAAGCAGGGCAATGCAGATGCTACAAAATGAGAAACTGTGAATGAACAGGAATGCAATAAACATGTATTTCTAATATCATGAATTGAAATTAATTTCTGCCATTCTGCTGCACATCAGTGGGTACTGGATGCAGTCAGAATGCATATGAATAAGAAGACATGGCTTAGAAGTCACTGCTTCTTTTAAAAAAAGTTAGTAACCACTTTGAATGATTTCTCTTATATTGCTTTAACAATATCATGTGATACCAACAATAAATTTTTTGTGTTATTTTCATCGGTTTTAATCGATTCGGTATTCTTTGAGAATATTAGTCAATCTAATTTTTTTTCTGTATATTACCTTCAATTTGTAATATATAAATCAGGTGACTTTAAACAATTTGGCTAAAGAAGAGAATATAGTGATAATGCAAGCAAACATCATGTCCAATCCTATATTTTTCTCCTTTGCTTAAAATATAGTACCACAACATAAAATCTAGGATACTTAATGTAGACACTGTAATACACTAAGAGACTTAGTGTCTTACACTGACTAGCTATGCTGATGTGATGCTCAAGAAATGTTTACAAATATTCCTAGCCCCAGTCCTTGAGGCCCTTAGGAGGGTGACCTACCCTACACCTTTCTTGCTGGATATGAGGTTTCATAATTAATATCTAGCACTGGGTATGTTTTGAGAGGTCACAATGGCTTGATCCAACCTGGCCACATACTAGGGTTACCCAGGGGCAGAACATCCACATGCCCCGCAACCCTAGCATGTGGCAGTGGCGTCATCATGGCGGCCTGTCATCTACATGGGAGCCACCATGATTATGTCACGCACGTGTCGTGTCCAAACAGCGCAGCACATGCATGATGTCTCCACGCTGCCTCAGGCCACTTATAGGAGCCACATTGTTCCTGAAGCAACTAAATGGCAGCAGGAACGACGCCAGGGAGAAAGGGGCCAGGTGGCTCCTTTCTTCCATGGCTCTGGCTCCCGGGGTATGAAGCCCCAAGGACACCCCTTCTCTGCGCCATGAAGAAGTGGTATTTTGCCGCTTCTCCGTGGTCTGGAAAAACTCCAGATTGGGGCTGGACTGTCCCCAACCCGGAGGAAAAGAGGCAGTCTGTACTGTGCCGATGACTTGTGGAAACTAGGAAGTTACAGATGTAAGGAGTCACGCTCACCTGAGGACATTTGGAGATCTAGATAGGGTTTACTGATCACACTACACCCCCCCCCCCCAGCTCTTTGCATTTCCTCTTGCAATGGAGATAAAGACAGTCCCATTGCAAAGCAATCAGAGACCACAATCTTCACCTCAATTCCTGATGTGTTTATGGTCACCTTTCCTGCTCAACCGTCAGGGATTGCCTCAAGTCTAATTAGTGTTTTGTCACTCTGGAGCTGGGGCCATCCCCTGTTCCAGATCCCATGTGTCAATTCCATAGGAAAGCCATCTAAGCTGTTTGGTAACATCAGACAAGTACTGAGGGCATAAAATGAAATATAAATATACGTCCCAGCCCTAGCCACTGTGTTCACAGATAGGGGTCCTGTTCACAGACCATGGCTCTCATCCACTCACTCTGTGTAATCTCCAGACACTTTCTAAACCATTCTCCATTTTCCATGGACCTCTCTTCAGCACTAGTAATTATTGCCCCCTTCAACTCCTGATTCCTCTCTATCCAAACTTTTCTTTTTGATAGCATTGTATGGTTCTTAAGGTTGCATTTTTTTTTAATCTTTGCATGCAACCTTGTACATTTCTAAATAAACCTTTCTATTCACTGCTCTCTGCAGTTAATACTAGTATACATAGATGAAAAGATCCCTGACGTTACCCTCCTCTCGCAGGCCTCCTTTTGAGTTATAATTTCTCCAAAATTTCAAGGAGATGTTGACACTGCTGATGGGAATCTTCAACCCAGCCCACGCCACCTTTTCCCTCAATGTGCCTATCAGCCCCCAAAATGGATTGTGCCCAGTGCCAAATATACACAAATTGTAAAAGATGTGACAAAAGAAAAATGTATTAAAATATCAGAAAAATGTTATGGGAGAGACCTATCAATAGGAATTTTGTAGTCCATTAATTCAGTAGATCTACAGTAGTGTTACCTGGGATTATCCATTGGATTTATCCCTTTATTTACTTTAGGATATGGCTGGATGTAGAACAAGTGAACAAGAATAAGTTTTAAGACTGAATAGTTATAAATAGGAACTCAGATGATATGATTGAAACTTACACATGGGATTTACAATTGGATTTAGCCCATGGTCTTCAGCATTATTCAGTAATTTAGACAGCAGCTAATTAAAGAGATAATTCACTACTGGATCAAAATTAAACTGGGTTAAAAGAAATGGCAGGATGATGTTAAAAATGGTTGGAAGACCAGCCATTCCAGACTGCATTCAGAACAGCTGTAGAGAGCCAGGCATGACAAAAGAAGATCTTTTAGGGGTAACAAATCAAACATGACAACACACAAACCTGATCAGTTGCTAAGATATTAGTAGAAGAATATCAAGATAATTAAAAGTGCAATCCTATGGGCAATATATATGGGCACTATATAAGTGAGCCCTCAATGCCCAGTTGAGGCAGAACAAATAGATGTTGTTTTTAAACATCTGTTATGTTGCAGGTCTTGGAAGCAAACATCAATGAAGTAAAGATCAATGAGGCTCGTGAGCATTATCGCCCTGTTGCAGCAAGAGCATCACTCCTCTACTTCCTCATGGATGAGCTGAAAAAAATCAATCCGATGTATCAGTTCTCACTGAAGGTTGCTATTCAGAGAAGATATCAATATGTTTTTGTGTTGCTGTTTGAGTCGAGTATTCCTATTGGCCTACATGTTTGTCTGTCTCCCTCCACAGGCCTTTAATATTGTATTCCACAAAGCTGTGCAGCAAGCGGAACCTTGTGAAGGTGTAAAGGAAAGGGTCAACAACCTGATTGACTGTGTGACTTACTCTACATTTATTTATATCAGTCGTGGTCTATTTGAGAGAGACAAGCTTACTGTCACTGCCCAAGTGGCTTTCCAGGTAACTGCCCTCAAATCGATCTCAACTCCTGGCGACCCTATGATAAGATATCTCCAAGACCCTCCGTCCTTCACTGTTCTGCTTAATTCCTGCAACCCCATAAAACCCATGACCTGCTGAATAGAGTCCATCCATCTAGAATGTGGCCTTCCTCTTTTCCTACTTCCATCCACCATTCCCAGCATTATTGTCTTTTCCAATGAGTCCTTCCTTCTCATGATGTGTCTGAAGTACAACAGCCTCAGTTTGGTAATTTTGGCTTCCAGAGAGATTTCTGGCTTGATCTGCTCTAGGACACATTTGTTTGTCCTTTTGGCTGTCCATGGGATCCTCAGCACTCTTCTCCAGCACCACATCCCAAATGAATGAATTTTCTTCTTATCTTCTTTCTTAACTGTCCAGCTCTCACATCCATATGTGGTAATAGCAAATACAATGGCTTGTATGATTCTAACGTTTGTGCTCTGTTGTATATCTTTGCATTTTAGAATCTTTTCTAATTTTTTCATAGCCACCCTCCCCATTCGTAATCTTCTTCCAATTTCCTAACTGCTGTCTGCATTTCTATCAGTGTTTGATCCCAGGTATGGGAATTTTTTTATTTCTATTTCTTCATTGTCTAGGTTGAACTTGTGAAAGTCCTCAGTGGTTATTATTTTTGTTTTCTTTATGTTCAACATTAAGCCTGCCTTTGCACTTTTGTCTTTGATCTTCCTTAGTAGTGTTCCAGGTCTGTGAGGTTTTCTGCTAGTACAGTGTGCCCGCACTGTATTCAGGTGCACTATACGCGGCTTCAAGCTTACACTGAAGCCGTGCAACAATAAAGTGTATGGCATGTGCTCTACAAGCACGTGCCCCTTTGTTTTCAATGGGGCGCACGCATATGTGGCATTCCCCTTATACGGGGATTCATTCTGGATCCACTACGTAAGGGAAAGGCCCACTGTACTATGCTGTCATCTGCATATCTTATTGTTGATATCATATTGTTGATATTCCTATCTTCACTCTTTAGTCTTCTGTGTCCAAGCCTACTTTTCTTATCATATGTTCTGCATACAAGTTGAACAGATAGGGTGAAAGGTTACAGCCTTATCTGACACCTTTGCCAGTTGGGAACAATTCTGTTTCTCTGTATTCTTGTCATGAGTACACATTCCTCATCAGGACTATCAGAGGTGTTGAAACTCCCATGTCTTTAAGAGCATTCCGTAGCCTTTCTTGATCTATGCAATCAAAGGCTTTGCTATAGTCTATAAAGCACATGCTGATTTTCTTTTGGAATTCTCTTGTACACACCATTAGCCATCTTATGTTTGCAATGTGTTCCCTAGTGACTCTTCTTTTCCTGAATTGCACTTGAACCTCTGTGATTTCTCTCTCCATGTATGGTTGGAGTCTATGTTGCAGAATTTTGAGCATGATTTTGCTAGGTTCCTTCATATGATACCTTTGCATATGGAAGTCTCTATAGGTCTGCAGCCTTAAGGCAATTGCTTCTTCTGACAAATGAAAGCAGTTGAGCTACTATTGGCTGGTGTTGTTTTCCAAGGTTAAGGGTCAGTTTGATGTTGTATTTCAGTTGTGGGTCTATGAATGGGAACCAGATTCAAATCCTCACATGGAAAGAGGCTGCATTAATTCCTTTCTCCCAGACTAACCCTTAACAGGACTGTTGTGAAAATAAAATTTTGGAGCCCCATGGGAGAACCACTTGTAATTTTGTTTCTGTTGTGCAATAATATCTAAGCAGGATCTGCAAGAATTACCAGTGCTTTCAAATATATAATCTTTACACAGTCTTAATAGTCTGTACCAATGGACTTTGAAAAACAACATTTCAAACCTTTGATGTACACAAGAACAATGGAGGAGAAAGATTCTAGCTCTCACTTTCAGAGATTAGATTATCTGATTTGGAGTATGGATATTTACTTTTTTGAACTATCATTGCTTCCAGTAGCAATGGATCACCTGGGACTGCCATGCACTCCTAGATTATCAACTGATTTTACAGAGTCCTCATTTCCTTCTGCCTATCAGCTAGCTGTTGCTTTCTACAGCCAGCAGATAGACTTCAAAGTACAGTTTGATCCCATATTTACAAGATCAGTAACTGCAGTTTCATGTATTCTGTCTCTGGAAAAAGGTCTCTCTAGGCATCTGGAGGTCCTCCAGCACAACTCTGTGATCAAAGTCTGCTGGATATATAGTGTTTGCTGTTAGACATGGCCTCCACTTATCTGCAGTAACCATGAGAATGGATTCCCCCATGGATATGGGGACTGTACTGTACCTTGCATTCAGATTAGCTAGGAGGGTGCCTGCACTCCTGCTCTAGAAGGAGGAAAGGAGAGGAGGAGACATGCTCTTCACCTTCCCAATAAAGTCAGAACAAGAGTGAAGAAAGAGTTGCTTAAGCCACTCAGAGGTTTGCACTGCTTCAGAAGACTACCCTAATTCCATTTTTGGTAAGTAAAAATAAAACAAAATAAGCACACACAGGGAAGTGGGGAGTTCTGCCTTGAAGGAGTCCACTTTGAATTAAAACACTCTCAGAAGTGTGCATCATGCTCTCTCACAATCTTTGACATAAACACACAGATTTCTTCCTTTTAATAGATTATACTTTCCTTCTCCATCTGATTTCCCTAATAGGATCAGTATTGCAGAGAAACATTCCTGATCTGGAAATAGTTTTTCTCCCCAATGTGTATGTAGATTTGTTTGGTTTTGATATTTGAATCTTAAAATTTAATTTTACTGATTTTCTTCTCTCTATCCTCCTTCCTTCTGATTCACTAATCCTGTGGTGCTGGAAAATGGCTGCTCTAGCTGGAGCTACCTCATCTGGCACTGGAGGAAAAAATGGGTTCTTCAGCAGGAAAGGGGGGCATTTCAAAAAGGGGACCTGATGCTTTGAAAGTTGCTTTTTTTTTAACTACAGTTCCCATAGTCCCCAAGCCAGCAATTTTAGGATTCTGGGTGCTGTATCTAAAAAATTATAACCTCCAACTGTCCTAATTTGGCAGGGACAATCTCAATTAATCCCCTGTCACCTCACTTTTTCAGCTCTTTTTAAAAAGTCTTAGTTTCTCTCCTCTCCTCCCACTCCCCTTTGTTCTCAGTTTATTTCAGTTGCTGCAAGCTGAGTTCAAAATGCAAAAGTAGTTTGCACTCAGTTAATTCAACATGGGGATCAGAGAGAAGGGGAGGCAGAATTTTGTTCTTTCCAGCAGGCTTAGGCAAAAGCAGAGTGCTGCAACTTCTTGTAGCCTATGTATTCTTCTTTGTTCATAATGTTTGCCATTTTCACTACACTCAAATGTTGTGTGGCCACGTGTCCTGGTTTTCATATGTGAGATGTGGATAGCTGTGAAAATGTACTGAGTCCTCTGAGGGATGGAGGCCCTCAGCATTTCGGCATCCTGCTGGATGCTGATTCCAGGCCATTGTGAGCAAGAATGATTTCTGACTATATACCACTCCCTGCCTGATTTTGGCACATGGTTTTATTTCAATGTCTTGAAAATATTTACTGTATATCTGGTGATATTTTGAAATGGGTTTTGTTATTAATTTGATGTTTGTCCTGGTTTGATTTTATGCAGGTCAGTTTATACATGCTATTAAAAATGAGGCATAAATCAGAGCATAGGAATCTTACTTTTTGGGACTACACCTCTCAAAATTGGTATGCTGACCAAGGGATTTTGGGATCTGTAATCCAAAAAGTAACTTTCTGAGCTCTGGTGTTGTTATGTTATTATATTCCCAGTTAAACCGCAGCTCTACTCTGTGGACTATTTCACAGAAAGCACTAACGGGGATTTGGAAAAGAGGGAAGCAGATTTATAGCCATGTGAGTATTCTTCACTATCAAAAAGCTCAAAGGTTAAGGTTATTCAACTAAACATTGAGATCCAATCTACTAGCAACACATTACAAACCACTTTTATCTTAGCAAATAATGCCATAATCTCTGGAGTGGCTTTAAATCTTTCTACACTCCAGTACTATCCACAGCATAAATTTGGGCCTGTTCTTCACTCTTTTACTATTCTTCTATACCATGGATGCAGCTGATCCCAACCCTTTTAGTGCATATTTTATATCTTGGGACCACAAAGCTTTGCAATGTTGGTGGACGCAGAAGATCATACTATAATCTTTTCCCCTTTATTATGTTACTGAATATAAATCAAATATGTGCATGTTAAGGTTAGGATGAACAGATGGCACTTTTGTTAGACAAAGAAGAAATGAGGGTAAAAACAGCAAAGTTGGGGGGACACCCCCTTTTAAAAAAAAGAAAAGAAAAGAAAATCCACTTTCCTTCCTAGCTTACCCAGAGCCATTGTGCTGCCCTCCTGTTACACTAAGCGGTGACTCTGAATCATCATAAAGAGATGTTAGAAGCTGGAGAGAAAGACGTTAACCTTCAGTCTTTTTGTGAATTTTAGCAGGTTTCCTTTCCACTGTAACAAAACAAAGACGGTGGATGGCATTAGAAAATGTCAGCAAGGCATCACAATAAAGCAGCACAATACATGTAGTGATCTCCCCCTCCCTGCTCCAGCCTTATACGCTTTCTCAGATAGATTTAGTTGCAGTCATAGTAATGACATAGGTGCCTTCTTTTAAAAAAATAATTTAAGCACACTTATCTGTCTGCCTGGGATAATAAAGCTATCTCCTCAAAGCCCTTTTATACCAAGGAGATTCAAAACAGACAGGTGTTTACTGAAATCCTTTAAACCTTATTTTAAAAGTCAGTGTTTACTTTTGACTAAATATTTATGGTTGATGTCTCGTTCTTTTCCAGTCTAGCTTTCCTCTTCCCCTGCAACATTTGTTTTAAAATGTCTGTTTTAAGAAATGGTGTTTCTCTTGCACAGATCACACTTTCCCCAACTCCACCCATCAGCCACTAATGGCATGCATTCTGCTAGATTTCAAGATGAGGAGGAATATAACAATGTCTTGAATAGTCTAATATAGTCTAATATTGTGCAACTTTTTAAAAATCCCTTTCATGGTGGTTTTTAAAGGTGGCCACATTCTCTATGCATATTTTTTTAAATCATGTAGAGGAGGGATACCATTGCAGGGATAGTATACTTGCAGTATAGGCCCCTCAGTCTTATGCCTTCAATACGATCTCATGATCTGTTATACACAAACATGGGAACATGAAAGAGATGGGAAGGAAACGATAATGCTACGGAGTTACTGGCAATCAGTTACTTTCTGTAATGAAGATAGAACACAGTTACATTTCAAAAACCACATAGTAAGTGCTAATGGCATGAGTGTTTCTGGGGTAACAATATATTCCAGTTAATTTCACACGAGGAGTTTTGCAGCTCAGTCCAGCGAGTCCAGCCATGTGTATTCACGTTATAACATGATGTATTAGCAGACATGATTGCTTTCTATGGGGGGGTCGTTCAGAGACAGATCCACACTCAATTTGGAATGACTCCTCATTTTTGTGAATTCAGTAACAAGCGAATTCACAAAAAATGTTTCCAAACTCACTCCAATTTCATTTTGAATTGGTTTGGTGTGGAGGATCACCCGATCTTGCCCGCAGTGACCCCCTGTGACCTGTCCCATCATCCCCTGCCTGCTCCTTCACCCTGATCTCGCCCCCAGTGACCTCCTGCCACCTGTCCCATCATCCCTTGCCTGCTCCTTCACCCCAATCTTGCCCCCAGTGAGCCTCTCTGACCTGTCCCATCAGCCCCTGCCTGCTCCTTCACCCTGATCTCACCCCCTCTGCCACCTGCCCCGTCATCCCCTGCCTGCTCCTTCACCCCGATCTTTCCCCCAGTGAGCCCCCTGCAACCCCTCCCATCATCCCCTGCCTGCTCTTTCACCCCGATCTCGCCCCCTGTGCCACCCTGCCACCTATCCCATCATCCCCTGCCTGCTCCTTCACCCCAATCTCACCCCCAAGTGCTCCCCTGGCCGACCTTCCCATCATCCCCTGCCTGCTCCTTCACCCCATTCTCACCCCAGTGACCCCCTGCGACCTGTCCCATCATCCCCTGCCTGCTCCTTCACCCCATTCTCACCCCAGTGACCCCCTGCGACCTGTCCCACCATCCCCTGCCTGCTCCTTCACCCCGATCTCACCCCCAGTGACCTCCTGTGACCTGTCCCATCATCCCCTGCCTCCTCCTTCACCCTGATGAAGGATGACAGCTAAGGAGGGGGCAGGGAATGATGACAGCCTCCAGAGCCCCACTGAGCATGTGTAAGGGTGCCAATTCGAATCATTGAATCCCTCTGGTGTGGTAATACAATGTGCACTCGCTCCGCTTTGCCCAAGTAGAGACCACAATTTCATTCCTCAGGTATGATAATACATCACGTGAATTGCCTTGGCTCCTAAGTGATTCTGCTCCCCCCTCGCTTCAAATTGGAGCTCCTTTTCACGTGTGGTAAGGCCCACAGTTATGGAAGGAAGGAATGGACGGGAGAGAAGAAATGCAGCAGATGAGCAAAATTTAATTGAACAAGTTGTTAGGTATCATGCTTTAGTGACAGGCCTTCCCCAACCTGGCAGTTTCCAGATATGCTGGACTAGGCAACCTGTCACTCTTACATATTGTTCAACATTTCAAAGATGAAAAATTGGGGCAGGTGTGGCTAAGCAACATCAGAGTGTGTTCCTCATGGTGGCAAAAGTAATTAATAAGGAAGAACACACAAGCTAGGAGAGGCTCAGCAGTTTGCTTTTACCTGAGCTGACTGGGAAGGGCAAGTTTTTGTTCCTCCTTCTTCTCTCCTCCTTACTGAGTAAGGTGAGTGCAAATTACTTTTTTTTTTTTTTTTTTAGCAATTGGAGTAAGCTGGGGATAAAAGGGGAGTGGGAGGAGGAGAGAGGAACTGGGATATTTTAAAAGCAGCTGAAATATTAGGACAACAAAAGGTTAATCAGGCCTGTCCCTGCCAAATTGGGATAGCTGGGGGGCATTCTCCTTGTTAGCCGTCAGATTGTGGGATTTGTGCATATCTAGAAAGTGCCAGGTTGACAAAAGCAACTCAAATCCCCCAAAGAGCACTTTGAAGGAGTTAACAGTGACATAGGCAACAGTATCAACCAAAATATCTTTTTCTTCATTAGTCCTATGAATTCCAGCATGATCCATACTTCCTCCTTACAGGTAGAATACTAGAAAAGTAGGAAGGTAAAATTTAGTAAACTCCATTTATTGGTGCAATTTTGTGTCTTTCATTTTTGGAAGACCAAAGCAAATGTGATGTTCTTAATGTCCATGTTGCCCTTCCATGGGTCATTCTGTGGATAAATAGCCAGTGTAGGAAGTGAGAGAATGGGAACATGGCATGGCATGGTGTGGGTCTATTAATCCCAGTCATAATCATGCCCATCCTGATATTGCTCTTTGCAATGGGAAGAACATTTCCATTGGTACAGGGGGAATTGTAAGTCCGCTCAGAAATACCAAAAAGATAAGGGTCACCATCCTGATTTGATTCTCTCCCATCAGCCAGCTATTCATTTCGCCACATAATGGCTAAAGAAAGACATGAATACCGTTACATCTAGTTTGACCCCGGGGGCCAATTTATACATTGCTAACTTTCTTTTATTCTAACATGGAAAAAATTAGCATGGATAAAATGCAAAATTTGACACAGGCCTATGATGAAATATGTTTTGAGAATGCTGTAAGCTGACTTTTCCCAAATGTGTGGGTTTTCCTCTGCTTTTGTTTTTAATTTGGTTGTGTGTGCTTTTTTTCTTTTTAGCTTCTGCTTATGAATAAAGAGATTGATGCTCGTGAACTAGATTTCCTTCTGAGATTTAATATTGACCACACTTACAATAGCCCCTTGGAATTCCTCTCCAACTTTACCTGGAGTGCAATTAAGGTATAGTATGCATGCAACTGCGATACCTAGTAAATGTATGCAATGACATTGCATTATATAGTTTTCTACTGTTGTCACTGAAGCTTATTTTAGAACTTGCTGCCCCCAACTTTTTATTGAAAAAAGTCGTAATGCTTCTACTGCCCTGTGCCCTTTTAGACAATGAGCTTCATGGATGAATTTCGTAGTCTGGACAAAGATATAGAAGGATCACCAAAACGATGGAAAAAAGTGGTCGTGTCAGAATGTCCAGAAAAAGAGAAGTTTCCACAAGAATGGAAGACAAAAAGTTCCCTCCAGAAACTGATTATGATGCGAGCCTTGAGACCAGATCGAATGACTTATGCTGTCAGGTTGGATTATATGTACTAACTCTGAGAATGTGTTGAGAGGCAAACTTGTGGACTGTGCTTGATTTTAAGTAGATAGAAGACATGATGAAATGCTGTGTTGTTGACACTGTCTTTTCTTTACAAGTGAAATTGTAGTTTCCCCTGAGACATTATTATCTGCAACTCTTCATTGTAGGAACTTCGTTGAAGAGAAACTTGGAACCAAATATACTGAGGGACGTAAAACCGAGTTTACCAAATTGTTTCAAGAAACTGGGCCTGCTTCACCAATGATATTCATTTTATCTCCTGGAGTTGACCCACTAAAAGAAGTTGAATTTTTAGGTAGGTTTAGACAAAATATCATGCTTGTAGATTTTCACTTGTAAAGTAAAAAGACTCCTGTATTACAATGATGCTGGTACCTCTGTTGTAGTATCATTGCAGTCAATAGGCTCATCTACACCAGCCAGAATACTCCATTGCTGTCTACACATGCATCCCTGCTGTGTCGCGCACCACCTCTGCCACTGGTACGAGTTGTTCCTTCTGAGGCCAGAAGTACGGCACTCAGCATTGATCACATGGCTGGGCACCTCATTGTGATCTCAGAGGGGGTAACTTGCACCAGCAGTGATGCCTCAAGTGGTACAGCAAGGATGTGTGTGTGTGTAGACAGTTTCTTGGTGTTGCTAAAGAGTGCTCCAAATTTTCCTGCAAAATCCAAAGCAAAAAGATGAGTTATTTTATGCCAGTTTAAGGGAGGGAAAGGGGCAGATATGATGTGGAATTGGTCATCTGTTGTGAAGACAGTCAGTACTCGAATTGAAAATTTGGCCTTGCATCATGTGAACAGGTTGCTCTGAGCATGGGGTAGATCTGGTTTAATTGGCCTGTATAGACATGCCCTTAGCTACTATGTAGAATGACAGACTACTGCAGGACTACTTCATGGTCCTGGTCCTGAGCTTGAGGGTTTTGTTTGCACAAACTGTCAATGCAAGGGCACTGATCCAACATGGGGCCCTAGCAGAGAGTTAATTGGGATTTTATTTATGTGTCTGATTATTTTCCACCCTGTGTCATAAGATGCCAGGACAGCAACCACATAAAATCAGTTTAAACAGTTTAAAACAATATAAAACTTAAAACAATAAAAATAACTTAAAACAGATTAAAAGATTATAACATTTGGAAAAAAATGATTCCCTTTGTTCCTCACTGAAGTCCTAACTTGGAACAGTCTTCCAACACAGAGGCAATATATAATACCATAAAAGGGCCCTCTGAAAGAAATTGGGGTTTTTTTTGTTTTTGTTTTTTTGCAATGCAAATTGTAAGTTTGGGTCTAGCCAGATCAGAACTGAAAGGGAGAGCAAAACATTTTTAAAAAGCAAAATAAAACTATTTCTGGCAATTTCATGCACTCAAATGGTCAAATCCAGACTTGGTCATACTGGGCATACCCACATAACTGAATGGGACTTACTTAAATTATGATTAATGAATTCCTCTGATTTCAGTGTATCTGTCTAGGTATGGCAAAAGGTAGCATCCACCCCAGTGGCAGATCTGTGCAAGTAAAATCATATGGTATATGGCCTCCAGTAACATGGGTAAACTTCATGCTTCCCCCTCTCTCTGCTTTTTAATTAGTACCTCAAGTTCCACTGATTAGCACCTTGTGAAAACAGACGTTCAGGGGAGCAAGCAAACACTGGGGTTAAAGGCATTGTCAAATGCCTTGAAGCACATAGAATCATAGAGCCGGAGAAGGCAATCGTGCTGTGATGCACCACACCGCGTCACATGCACGAGCCTCATTGTTTTCAATGGGGTTCGAGCATTTGTGGAATTTCCCTTATGTGGGGAGGGTGTGTGTCCTGGAACAGATCCCCTGCGTAAGGGAAGGGCACACTGTAATTGATAAACAATTGATTTAATAAATTAGTTTCTATGTCTGCATTTCTATCTCTACCATTTAATAAGTTCTCATAAATAGAAAAGATAGTAAAACTTGTGGTTATATCTCATCAAGAATGGCATTCTCTCTCAATAAGTTACAGTTGTAGTTATAACTTCATCTTTGGAAAGGGAAATAATTATCAATAACAAATTATATGTGTCCAGTTGCTTCCTACTCTGGTACTAGTTTAACAAAATCTGTGCTGTAATTCTGGAATTTTGTCTTTGTCTTGTGCACACAAAAACTCCCTATATCCACAAGAAACTATTCCCATGTACATTAGAGGTGTGTGAGAAAATATGTATGGACCCTCAGGATTTGCCTTACACTAAATCAGAACCTTGGTGCAATAAGCCCAGTAATTTCTGTTCCTGCCTTCCCCATCACAGTATCCTTCAGATGGGCTTCTGTTACCACTATCCCTAACCATTAGCTCTGTTGGCTGGGAATGATGGGGATTGTACTCCCAAACAACTGGAGCAAAACAAGGGTGGGAAAGCAGCTTGCCAAGCTTTAATCCAACTCAGTTTATCCTTTTACTAAGAACTTTATTGCACCCGTTTTTTTCAGCGTTAAGGGTACGGGAAGAGGACGCTCGTGTGCATGCGCAACCAGCCAGAAATGGATTTTACTGCACATCAAAGCGTCCCCCAAAAGGCCTCGTTCTGTTCCATTGCGCCAAGCCATCCTCTTTCAGTGCTGACAGGCATCATTTTGCTCGGTCGTAAGACTTCTGACCAGAACATTTCATGCACCTCAGCCCGTATTCTTAACGCTGGAAAAAACGGGTGCGATAAAGTCCTAAGAAATGAACCTGTGTGTATTCTTCCAGTTTTCTGGGTGTAATCTGCCCATTGGGCTGTGATTCTCCCTCTTTTTAAAATATAAATAATAAGGAGGTAATTATGCATTAGCTAGAATCATCACGTTGGTATGTCCAGCAGTAACCAAAGGGACAGGATCTCTAACATTTAAAATGAAGAGTTTGAATCTTATGGCATAAGGATAGCACAACAATCACACATACAGTTTACCCCCTGCTGAACTCAGTAAGTGAAACTCTGGTGGATTTTAATAAGTCTGGGTTACATCTAAGATGTATTTGTGGGTTGTATGCAATAAAGTTGACAGCATTGCTTTTTAAAAAGTTTAATTTTCTTCCATACAAAATAATTTTTCTCTGACAAGTATATATCCTTTGTAGCACATACCTAGACCTGTATTGTTCTGTTTAGGAAGCAAGCTTGGCTTTACCATTGATTCAGGAAAGCTTCACAATGTATCTTTGGGTCAAGGGCAAGAAGCCATAGCAGAGATGGCTATGGAAAAGGCATCAAAAGAAGGCCACTGGGTTATACTTCAAGTAAGTCTAGGCCCTTCATTACCCCCATTTCCCACTCCAGCAATTTTGTTTTTCAGACATGCCAAAATAATGTATGTGAAGCACAGGCACATTAGAATAATACCTTCCTGTTCCAGGACGAAAGGGGTGTGGGAAAGCTAGCACATAACTTCACATTTAGGCATGTGTATTTATCTAGCATTGATTGCAGTATTTAAAAAAATACAATTTGCTGCAGCAACCGCTTTGTACGGCAGGGGGATTTATTGAAATACTTACCCCAATGTGTGCTTTCTGATTTACTCATTTATTATCTTTCTTTCAAAAACTCTTTAACAAATATATGGGTGGAAGAAAGTATTGTTATTTTTTTAATAATCAGATGAATGGATGCAAACAGGGAAGATTGCTGTCATTATGCAGTACATTGTACTGAACAGATGCGTGTGGTTTTCTCTTTGCCCCCTCCCTTTTCAAATATTGTGCTACATCAGACTGCCTCCTTTGGCTTGTATCAATAAAATGTTTCATATTTCAAATCAATAGCTCACTGGGAAGCCTATTTTTATCTCCCCTCTAGAATATTCATCTTGTTGCAAAGTGGCTCGACACATTAGAGAAATTACTGGAGAAGTATAGTGAAGGAAGTCACCTAGCTTATCGGGTTTTTATGAGTGTTGAACCTGCTCCCACCCCTAAAGAACATATAATTCCTCAGGGAATCTTGGAAAATTCTATTAAAATAACCAATGAACCACCAACCGGGATGCTGGCTAATCTTCATGCTGCATTGGATAATTTTGACCAGGCAAGTAAAAATAACCCTTGGAAGGATCAGTTCAGAACATCAGATCATTAAACAGATTTGGCAAATGCCTGCCAAAGAGCTACAACAGACTGTAAATTGGGTTGGTTTTATTTTATTTTATTTTAATTCTGGAAATAAGCCCATTCGTCTCATACAAAAATCAGACTGACAAATGTGTTAATAGTTCTTTGGCTAAAGGGATGTGGATGCCTGCGTGGTTGTAAAGAACAGAGCTAAAAATCCATGTTGTTACTGCTTCATTTTAAAAAGTGATTCTTTGTGAAGGGAGAGGAAGGTTATATTTTTGCAAAATATTGTACATTTCTACAATTGTTTGACTTAAGCAAATCTGTAACACGAGCTTGACATAATTGCTTTGAAGCTGCTGTAAAGATCTTGATTTTTAACATCTGACCATGAAAGCTATATGAAGAAATGAAACTTCAGCTGCACAACTTTTTAATGTCCCCTTTGTGGAATTAAATCAAGTGTACCTCTGTCATTTGGTGTTTAAAAGGTGAAAATATATATGTCAAGCAATGCCATGTATACTTGGGCAGCAATCGCCAATTTACTGCCATGTCATTCCAAATGTTAGACCAGAATCATTATCCTAAAATTTAGTTATAGTGTTATCAACTGCTAGATTCATGTTTTCTCAAATTACTTTTAAAAGCTTTTTTTAAAGGCTTGAAATGTTTTTTGTAGATATGTTTAGTGCTTTCATGTTAACATTTTAGCAAGCTTTTAGGAAGCAATAAAATAGCTGCTGTCTGTATAAAAGAGGGGAGAGGAAATGCCAGACAATACATAATATGTACACTAAAAGAATGAGTATTTTCTTACTGTCTTTTATCAGTTACTCGTTCAGGGTCTTACTGTACTTTTAGCTGTCAAAATTATATTGTTTATACCCTGCCACAAGTGTATCTCTAAAAAGGGGGGGGAATTATTTTCTTCATTTAGAACATTCTTGACCAATGTACTCGGGAACAGGAATTTAAGACGATTCTGTTTTCACTTTGCTACTTTCATGCCTGTGTGGCTGAGCGACGGAAATTTGGACCTCAGGGCTGGAACAGGAGATATCCTTTTAACAACGGGGACCTTACCATTTCAGTCAATGTTCTGTACAATTACCTGGAAGGAAATTCACAGGTAGGTTAGCATGTCAGCAAAACCACTTAAGAATCATGTACTTCCATAATGCCTTCAGTTAAAGTGCAATTCTGAATTATCTTGTTTCCTGCATATACAATGTTCAGGTTATTGCTGTTGTTTGTCACACACTGATTTTGAGGTCAGTTAGCATTTTCTGTACAGATTTTTTTTAAGGCCTTGCATGTTTTTGACATGGAGAGAATGCTGACAATTTAGTAACGTGTTCAGAACCTGGTAGCTGCAAATGACTGACTTATCTTCATGGAGAAAGATAATTATTGTGCACTAACTTAACCATGCCATTCATCTTCACAGATCTGTGTGTATGTGGGGCATGTGCGCTTTCATATCTTAAGTATTTTTTTTTAAAACATATTGGTTCTCAGATACCCTGGGAAGATCTCCGTTACTTGTTTGGAGAAATCATGTACGGTGGCCATATTACAGACGATTGGGATAGGAGACTTTGTCGTACTTACTTGGAAGAGTATATGCAACCCAATCAGGTAATAGTAACAACATTTGCAAACCCACAATGCGTTTCCTGAGTTAGAGCTCCCCCTACTGGAAACTGGTGCATTTTTAAACTATATGCGCTTTCCTTTTAACCGCATTGGAATAGATTCTTTTATTTATAATAGCAAACATGTGAAGATGAAAATGGACAGATTTAAAGCCCACCCCCTATCTTGCATGGAAACAACATTTATTTTGTAATGCTTACTGTTATTTTATATTAATGTGCAATGAAAAGGATGGGTTCCCCTACAATAGCCTTTAT
Organism: Sceloporus undulatus; assembly: GCF_019175285.1. Taxonomy (NCBI): domain Eukaryota; kingdom Metazoa; phylum Chordata; class Lepidosauria; order Squamata; family Phrynosomatidae; genus Sceloporus; species Sceloporus undulatus. Next base: position 207,170,023 of record NC_056522.1, read on the forward strand.
ATTTTAGCCTAGAGCTCTACAACAGGTTTACTGTCAAGCATATAGCTGAAAGAGTTCTTTATTTCTTTTATGAGATGTTAAACCATTGCTTTCCCTCCCCCAGATAGTAGATCTCAGTACATGAAACAGGCAAACCCATTTCCTTCTTACTCACATAATGCCAAAAGGCAGTGAGCAGCTGATACCTTGGTTATGATCACAGAGATGTATTATTATATTGAAGCAAGTGTATGAAGCGATACTATCATTATTAATCATCACCTCAGCTGATCATTGAATTGGTTCTTAGGTTTCAACTTAGCTGGAAACTGTTAATCAAAGGATCACAGATGTGAATCGCAAAAAAAGGAGGGGGGATCAATCCATAGCTATGCATTAAGGTTTAGGTGCCAGGGTTGCCTTAATATAAGGGTACTTGTTCTCACCCACTATTACTGAGGGGAAGACTGGGGAAGACTGAGAGCTGGAGGTGGATGTGTTTCTGGACTCTGGTTTCTTTGCTTCCAAATGCTGCAAATTAATATGTAATAACTGAAATTCTGTAGGGACAAGGCCCTCCCTACCCTCAGCCTGATAAGATGTAATGAGGTTATTACACTGTGCAAAATGACTTACACCTTTCAGCTGGTATAAAAAGTACTGATTTCTTCATCAGATTTTGGAGTTAATCTCATACAATAATACTGTATTAAAATCTCCTATTATATTGTATCAAAAGCTCCCTTTATATTCAAGATATAATAGTATAGGCTCTAAGCCTGTTCACAGTCTGATGTCCCTAAAACTGGCAACCTGTGCATAATTTAGATGGCACTAAATCCCACTAAACTCAGAGAGCAGAAATGCTGCAGTTCAGGTTCATTAACTTATTTATTACTAGACAGGGGAAATAGGTTTGCTCTGATCAGTGCAGAATTTTACACTTTATGTATATCATAAGATTGCTAAAATTGTCCCATGACAATAGGCATTGTTTAATAAGTTCTGCAAACATTTTGCTACATCATAAACAGTGATTGTTTGCATAAGGAGTTCTTCCTACCACTTACACAATCCCATGTACAATTGTTGGAAGATTACTTGTTTGGACTCCAAATTCTAGGATCTTTCAAAAATATGGCCATGTGCCATGCTGGCTAGGCATTCTTGGAGATGAAGTCCAAGCAAATCTTTTCTAAACTCTGTCCAAAGCAGGTAACTACAGTGATTTCTGGTAGTGCATAGCTGACCAGCTACGTGAGGGCCAAACATGGATTTTTGATGTTCTTGTTTTCTAAAAGCAGCCACAGTAGGAGGGAGTTGCTTCGGTCATTAATGGCTCAGAGAGTATTTTATTATTTTGTTTTATGTTTTACTTTTTATCCTTTTCATATTCCCAAACCAAATCAGCTTCCATGGTCCTATAGCTACTGAGGCAGTGGAGAGGAAAGAGAAGTGGGAAAGCTAAGCATGTTGGAGATGTGTTCACACATCTCCAGCATCATGTCAAGCTGGCTGTTCAGTGCATCACTTTAGTATCTCTAGTCCCAGTGGGAAAAGAGGGAAGAGAAAAAAGGTGCAGACCCACTGTGGTAACATCCACACTACTGTTGGTAATGTATAGATATGTTTACCATGTGTATCCAAATTGCAGGTTTCAGGGACTTTACTGACATCAACAAATTGAACTTCCTTCCTAACTAATCCCTTATCATAGCTTTCTAAACACAGTAGAGTAAAGGGGACACCTCCGCCCGCATCCCAGATTCTCTCTCCCTAATCTGGGCTCTGGCTTGCTGCAGAGTTGAGTTGGCATTAGAAGCAGATATGAAAAGAAACCTCTAGTAAGTCATACCTATTAGTATGAGATGGTTTGTTGTGCTGCAGTTGCTTGAAATGGGAACACTCATACTGCTTCTATAGGCCCCCATCTGTCAACAAGCTCACTCCATGCTTCCCTTGTGGGTGTCAGGAATGCCAAATTAACATGTCTACCATTAAAATCATCCTCCATCTGAAAACAACCCAAATTATTTTCATCCTACACAAAGCTGATGCTGTTTCCATTTTGTAAGGTTTTGAAATATTTCCAATTCAAATGCTAAATCATAAAAGGAAGGTTAGAGAAAATATGTTTACCTTTCAGTGCTGAATCCCATATTACTTTAAAGTTCCAGCATGTATTGTGATTATTTATTATTGTTATTGGTGATGTTGCTGTTGTTGTTCTTACCATCACCACTACTGTTGTATTATCTTGACAGGTTGATAGGTACTTTATAACTACAGGAGCTTAGCGTAATTTCATATCCCCCAGCAGCACTTCAAAAGCATCAAATGGCATTGTGACTATCAAGTCAATACAAATAAATATGTTCCCATGTGCCTGTTGTTTTAAAAACTGCACTAGTGTGAAATATATGCTTAGCAGATTTTGAGATGCAGCTGAAGCAGAACTCATGAACCCACAGCAGTGCATTAAACAATTGTCATACTGTTCCATAAAGGGCCTCGTTTGGCTCACGGCAAGCCATTTGAAATAGAAATGATTATTATGAAACGGTGGTTCTGTTTTATTTTATGGGAGCATATTGATTGTCAAATAGACAATGCTTGTATTTTGGTAATAATCTAAAAGAAGAAATCTTGCCTGTTTTATTTCAAAATCCTTATGCCATTACTTGCTTTTCATTTCAATAAAATATGGCATTTTCTGAGATGCTACCGTAAATGGCTTCATTTAGTAAAATTGCCACGTGAATAATAATGTTACACCAGAGAGCAGCACTTTGTAATTTGGAAGAAATAACATTTTGTTTCTTTTTGAAAAACCCATCGCTTTACTTCTAAATGAAAATTACCTTTCTGTTATTTGCTAACAGGAGAATAACCCGTGTTTCAGCAAAAATGTCAGAGTCGGTGAGATATAAAAGACCTAATTAAAATAGCAAGCAAATGAGATCAGTAATATTCATTGATATAAAATGTTTTAAAAGTCTTGTCAATCTACAGAATGACTCCATAAACAGAACAATTTGATTTATACCTAGAGCAGGCTCCTTATTCTTAACAGCAGGGAATGATTCATTGATGTTTGGGGGCTTTTGATAGTTTGATAGGAAGCTGGTCCTTGCTCCTGGCTTTGTCGTTCCTTCGAACCTGGATTACCAAGGTTACCACAAATACATTGATGAAATGCTTCCTGCCGAAAGCCCAGTCCATTATGGCCTTCATCCCAATGCAGAGATTGAATTCCTGACAGCAACTTCAGATAACCTGTTTCGTACACTGCTTGAGCTGCAGTCCCATGAATCCATCATTGGGGAAGGTGTGTCACAGACAGTGGAAGAAAAAGTAAGTTTTAAAGCAGAAATCAGTTGGTAAATGGATATAAGCAAATGACTTAGGATGGAGTGATGTGTGAACATGCAGAAAAAAGAGCTTTTACAATCTTGCCATACAGTGAATCACATAATTTTTGCTGTGGGGCACAGCCAGTGGGTCTAATGATAGTGTTGGATTGGGACTTGGTAAATCCATGTTAACTCACTCCACTGAGCCATGAAACCCACTGAGTGACCTTAGTCCAGACACATTCAACCAGCCTAATTCATAAGACTGTGTTAAGGATAAAGTGAGGCGGAAGAAGGCTATACTGTACAAAGAATCAAGAGAACATTTGAAGAAAGGCAGGACAAAAATATACCTAGTAAGTACAGTTGGCCCTCCTTATCCACGGATTTTTTATCCTTGTATCCAAGCATCTACAGCTTGAAAATATTCAGAAAAAGCATAAATTCCAAATAGCAAACCTTGATTTTCCATTTTATATAAGAGACCATTGTGTTATGCCATTGGATTTAATGCGACTTGAGCACCCACAGATTTTGTTATCCACGGGGTGGTCCTGGAACCAAACCTCAACAGATAACAAGGGCCCACTATAGGAATAAAAACCATATGATGTGTGGCAAAAGCACAGGGCATTCAGGCACAACCCAATGTTGTAAAAGCTAACAGCTTTTTAAACTCATCACAGGATCTTCCTCTCTGTATCACTTCCTCCAGAGACTGTAACGGTAAAGTATCCAAGAAAACTGCCATCTGGGTTTGTAGTTTACCAGAAGTGATTCTGACTTGTGTTGCTGCCACACTACAGAATTAGTGCAGTTTGACACTGCTTTAACTGTCATGGCTCCACCTTGGAATTTGTAGCTTGTTGTGGCACCAGTGCTCTCTGACAGCGATGCCTAGAGATCACACAGAATTATAAATCTGAGGATTCGATAGCATTGAGCCATGGAAGTTAAAGTAGTGTCAAACTGCATTAATTCTGTGTAGATGCAGCCTCCCTTATCTAATACATAGTCAAGGAGCCCAGAGGGCAGAAGTTTCCATTTATTACCCCCACACATTTTATTACCTAAAATGGAATAACAGTGTTTTATAGGGTTCAGTTAATTTCTGTTAAAATTATGGAATTAATTGATTAAAAAACAAACACACACTTTCTAATGAAAGGGGAAGTGAATATTTTCTATCTGAAAAGATGATCTTCTGACTGGTTGTCACATAAATTGAAAGCAAACCATAAATTATATCAGAATGTATTTGCCTTATCCAAATGTTAATACAATTTTCTCAGATTTTTATAAAGCTTAACCGTTTAGAATTATAGACCTTTGTGCAACATAAGAACAATGTCCTTTTGTTAAAATATTTTCAACACAGGCAGTATAGTATCTCTGTCTCTGTCCCTCTAACACAAAAGGCCCTTTCCTCTTTCTATTCTTGAGGAATTTGCAGAAGTCTAAGTCAGTAGCATCACTGGCGGGGGGGGGGGGGGGGGGGGGGGGTTCAGACCATACGAGGCGACACTCCAGAAAAGGGGGATGCCACAGAAGAGGGGGTGACATCCAGTCAGCCCACTGCCCCCCACAGAGTCTTCCCAGGACCATGGGTCCACTTTCCAGGCTGCCACAGGGCTTTCTGAGCTACCGTGGGGCTTTCTGGGCCAATACCGAGGTGTGGCACCTGCTCTCCAGGCTGCTGCGGGGCTTTCTGGGCTGACACAAAGCTTTCTGGACCAGCATGGGGGTGCAGGGCCTGCTCTCCAGGCTGTTGTAGGGCTTTCTGGTCTCCTGCGGGGCCGCACATGTGGCTCCCCGGACCAGGTGACACCAAGTTGGGGTATATCACTGGTCTAAGGGGTTAAGCAGGTGGGGCAAAAGGAGCAGCCAGAAGCTGCTTCAGCCCTCATCACTCCAGGACCATGGTGACCAGATGCTGCGGTCCCAAAGCTGGCCACTGCTGCAGTCCTCAATGGGCTGCTGACAGGAGCGGCTTTTTGCCGCTCCTTTTTTGGGGCAGGTTGGGGATGCCTTAGACATCCTCAGAGCAACATCTGGGCAGTTTGGAAGTATGTGTCGTTTGAACACCGTTCCCCCAAAGTTCCTGGAAGGTGCTTTGTTTGGCCCATGTGTTTCAAACCTAAGGCAGCAATTCAAACCCACATAAGAATAAAATTAACTGAATGTAGTGGCGTTTACATCTAAGTAGATATGTACAAGCTTACATTGTTGGTAAGACAGGGCTCTCGGTTCTCTTTCTTGTTAGAACTATTCTGATTCTACTAGACTATTAGATGTGATTTATTTCCAAAAGTGAGCACATTCCTTATTTATTATTTCTACTGATTTTCAAAGCACGTAACAGATCTTTCTCATACTTGTGCTAATAATAATGCAAGTTATTTCAGTTCTTATTTTAAAGCCAAATAACTGTGGCTTACAGATACCACCCTTCAATCTAATTTTCTTATGGGCTCTTAAGTGTGTGTACACATGGTTAGTTGCTATTCCTGTTCATTGATAAAGCATCAACATTACTAAAGGAAAAGACAAATATTGATACCATCAAATATGTCCCTTTAAACTCTCCATCATATGCATATATTAAAGAAGACTCTGACATGCATCTTTTTCATATCTTGTGTGCCACGATATTTTTTTGAAGAATATCTGTTATCCATCAAAACTTCGACCTAACCATATATTTGAAATTTTATAACAATTCTCAGCAACATCCATATTTTCTTCATATTTCTGTCTGCCATCATTTGTGGAAGTGAATGTTAAGCTTTCTCAACATGATCAAGTACTCAGTGTCCTACTTTATTATAAATAAAACATCTTTTTGTACTGGATGCCAAGGATCTTAGAGCAGTTTGCCTCCACATACTGTTCTGATCGTTAACCTACTAGATAATCCAGAATTAAAACCAACAGATTGAAATTGATTTGGGGTAATTTTAAATTGATCCTTCTTGCTGATGGAATGGCTTTTGTCAGAGGAATGGGGAAAGGTCCAATTCCTCCTGTCCCCCCTTGTACCCTATAAACCACTCTGGCAGTAAGAAAGAGACTCCCTACATCAGCTTTAGGGGAGTACAGAGGAGAAATGAAGTGGAAGAGACCATAACATGAGTGGAAGTCTTCTCATGTAATGCTGTATTTCACTTTGTAATACCAACTGTATTGCCAACTGCCTTTTTTTAAAAAAAGGTTTGAATCTGGAATTCATGTCTTGTAGGGCAGATCCATTAAATATGGTGTGTTGGTTCTACTATGGCTGCAATATCTTTTCGTTAGCCTTCCGTGGAAGCTAGACTGGTCCCCTCCCTGCTTGCCTTTTGATAGCAGACTAAGACATTTTTATTTATGCAAGTATTTAAAGCATAAGCATGCCATTGTTTTTTTTCATTGAGCAGGTGTATTTGTCATGCCTTTTAACTTCTGTATATTTTAATTTAATTTAATATAGTTTTTATATGATTTTAACTGTTTTAAATTTTATTGTAATTTTTAAATCTGTGAGCTGCCTTGGGTCCCTTTGGGGAGAAAAGCAGCATATAAACATATGCCAGTGGAGATAGAATTCAGAGACATAGTTGTGCTAGTCTGTGTTGCCCAGAGAAATGCAGTTAAAACTCAACTTGTCACCTCATCAGCATTCATTTCTACAAGTTTTCCATTTCTATTGCTATTCATATACCTGATTATAAAGGTCCTTCCTAAGCAACAGTTCACTCCACGCATCTGAAGAACTAAACCAGCTCTACAGAAGCTTTTGCCACAACTTCTTTTGCAGTTAGTCTCAAAAGTGCTACAAGACCTCTTTGCATGCTGATATGCCAGTGCTGGTGTGCCAATAATTTCACAATAAGCACCAAGGCCTTGAACTTACCTGTCCTCTGCCATGTAGGAACACACAACTAAAGATGCTCCTTTAAAGATGCCCCCTTTACACAACTAAAGATGCACCCCTGAAATATGCCCATCCAACTTTGGTTTAAAGATCTCCAAAGATGGAGAGTCCACCATTCTCTGAAACAAACTATTCCACTAGTTTTTTGTGAATTTTTGGGCTATCTCATCTATTCCACTGTCAAACACCTCTTGCAATAAAAGGGTATGTTGCAATGTTACAGTTAAAGAAAAGTACTTTCTAATTTGAATCCATTGGTTTGTGTTCCAGGACTTTATTGCATCAGCCCCATTCTCACAGAGGTCGTGCTTGTAATAAAAAAAATGGGAACTTACTGCTTTCTAGGCAGCCATCACATTTTTCTCCCAAGATGGGATTCAAAGTGGCTTACAATAACTTTTAAAAGATTAAGCTGAAACAACAGAACTGAACAGCAATATTATTTAAAATTAAAAACAGTTAAAACACTGAAAACACATTTAATTCCTTTCCCGTAAGTCACAGAATGAAAATTTCAGTGTCTAATCTCACTGACAATCATCTTGCGATACAGGCCAGTGTTGACTGTAAATGTGGGTTGTGAGGTGGGGGAAGCCAGACTTAATTCGAAGCTAATATTCACAGAGCTGCTTTTCAGTGAAACTTCTGCTAGGACCTTTCCTATCTCTTGCAGGTAAAGATAATATTAGATGACATACAAGAAAAGCTCCCAGAAGGATATAACATGGCTGACATTACTTCAAAAACTGCAGAACGCTCTCCATATATCCTGGTTTGTTTTCAAGAATGTGAGAGAATGAACATACTAATACATGAGATAAGGCGCTCCCTTAAAGAACTTGATCTAGGTCTCAAGGTATGTTTACATTGTTTTATTCTTTACTTGGAAGTCCAGGCATTCATAAAGTATACAAATTAGAACTGCTAGATTAAAATATTTGATTAAATAAGTTTCCATCTGTTCTGTCTGATGAAGGAACAAATGGATAAGTTTCTGTCTATTTGTTTCTGCATCAGTGGAAAATGGTGAGAAGATTTTCACCACTATCTTAGAGAGTACAGGTATGTTTGAGATGGTCTGAATAAAAATGTAGGTTTATGTGTGTAAAATTTGTTTAGAGGCAGACCTTAAGGGTACTGCAACCATTTTAATATTCACCTATTTATTTATTTATTTATTTATTTATTTCTAAATCGCTGTAAATGTACACAATATGGACAATATGTTGGGATGTCTGATTTAGGGCCAGAGCATACAGGCAGAAAAAAGGGGGTCACTCCTGCTTTTCCCAAAAGTGTGTTGAAACCCAACTTTCTGCATGGTCTTCTGTCAAGGTGAGCCAAATACCCACAGGCAAACTGCATGACACAGTGTCAAGTCATGCCGCTGGATAATTTTTTGTTGTTGTTGCTTCCCCACCATGCATACATATCATTGCACAAACACACCTCCTGAAACCTCCAATTATTTCCCATGTCCTGCCCAGATGCCATTCCATTGGCTGGCTACCCCTTTGATCAGTCACAGAGTTGTATGTCTGATGCTCCACCGGTACAGGGCATCAATGCATCGGTGTGCAAGTGATAATTGGCAAAGCACAATCATGGAGGCCCCCCATACATGCCTCCTTTATCCCCTCTTCACCCCATGCCCCTTTGTTGTACTATCTGGTCTGTGTATGCTGTAATTACATCCATTGCAGTTGTCACACTTTCATTTTTTTGTCTTTGCCACAGCCCCACAATGACTCCAGACTGTTTATATGCATGTGCAAAGACGCCCATTTTCTGCATTAAGCCAAAGTATCCTGGCTTCTTTTGCTCCAGTTTTTAGCCAGAGTATGGCTTCATTTGTTTCCACCCACTTTGGAGGCATGTGTCATATAAATGCCCTGCCTTCAAAGTGGTTGAATGCTGCTTTATTTTGCCCATCTGTTTCACCCTTAAGAGCTCTTTTATACCATTTCATAATACTTTAATTTCCTGGTGCCATCTTGTAGAGGCATGGGAACTGTTCAGGTGGTTAGAATTCTCTCTGCCACAGAGTTCTAGTGCTTACCAAATTACTCATCCTAGGATTCTACAGGATGCAGCCATGTCAGTTAAAGTGGTATCAAAGTGCTATAATTATATAGTATGAAAGTGCCTTTAAAGTATAAGCTGGAATCCTGCATCAAGAGACATATGTTTATCACATAGGTACATCTCCATAGCTGTCTTCCAGTGCTACCCCCATAAACCCTTCTTGTAAGCAGTGTTGTTGCCCCAGTGTGGCCATTTCTGTGTTGTCAGAAAGTGGGAAGATAAGCAGATCTCTACAGTATTTCCCTGTAACTGGAGGCTCTGCAGCAGATATCAGCAAAGACCATTGGATATCTGAAGTTGATGTCCTTATGTACATCCAACTACAGAAAAATAGCTAGATATGCCTCCAGTCATCCCCCTGCTTTCCCACAATAACTAAATGGCTTTGTTAAGGAGAGAGGGCTGTGTTGCTTACAAAGTAGATTGGCGAGGGGTGGTGGTGGTAGCTGCATAATCACAACAGAATTCCAACCTCCACAATGACCAAAAAAGTGAGTTTTGATGGGGCACAACTTACACAATCGTAATTCACCAACAAGGTGCCAGCCATAGTGGACATAAAATCCACTTGAGGGGCTCTGGAGAGCACCCAATTATTTTTCATTCTTACAGAGTAGTGTGCCACATCATTTGAATGATTATGACTGAGTTAAAAAAACATGAGTTTTTCTGCAGTTATATAAATGAAACTGTTATCACATCACATGAAAGTGCTGAACAAATTTCCACCCAATTTGGAGATGTTTGGGATGGTGTGACTGACAAGGTACAAGGTGTGCACAAAATTCACTGGGAGGGCCTGAAGGCACTCCAATAGTCCCCCCCCCCCCCCCCGGTCATTCAGAGTATTGTGTTTGGCAGCTGATTACAAGAGGCCTGCTCTCTCAAGGACCACTGAGACTGATACACAGCATGAGAAATTTGAGCACCCAAAGAGGTTAGCACTCATCGTCCAGAACAGTTGAAACTAGATTGTCATTAATGATGGTTAATGATTCCCCTGAGCAAGGCTGTGTACTACAGTCAGTGAAAAATTAATGTCTCTCTCTGGGACTAGCAGCCTCCAATACGTCCTTTGTCTCTTTGCTATGTGCCACAATGGGAAAGTTTTATTATGGACTTGATATATTTTGACTTTATATAGAAGGCTACCAGCTATTATTGCTTTGGTTTCCCTTGACAAGAAAACAAAGATGATTTCCATTCAAATGGGAATTTGAAATTCAGTTCCTAGACATGGCTAATTTAGGTCTGACGTTCCCAATGAAAGTCATTGGAGCACTTAGAATCCCTGCAAAATGGAACAGGTTCCATATTTTTTGAAGCTGGGGCCGAGACAGACGGCCCAAAAGTGGCGTGCCACCGCTGATACTAGGATTTGGGAGCATGTAGTAACTACATGCTCCCAAACCCTAGCGCATGTGGGCACTGCCATGATTGTGAGGCCCCACCCACACAAGGTGTGCATACATGACATGTCCTGTGGAACACATCCAAATGGAACATCGCACAGGACACGACACTGCTCTACTGGAGGTCGCTTAGTGGGGCACAAAAAGGATTTCCATTTTGGAGCTCCTTTTGGGTGTGTGCATCGTTGGCGCAGCAATCAAATGGCCGCACCAACGATGCAGAGGAGAAAGGGGCTGCCCCTTTCTCCTCTTTAGTGCTGGGGTGTCTGGGGGTATGAAGCCCCATGGACATTCCTTTTCCGGGCCACAGAAAAGCAGCATTTTGCCACTTCTCCATGGCCTGGAAAAATGCTGGATTGGGGCCCCACGGCTGCCAGTGAGGCTGCCCTGGCCCAATCCAGCACAAAAAGGGGCGGTACAAACCCACCCCTTCGGAAATCAAAAGAAAATTTTCCTTCTAGTGCAGTCTTTTCCATCCTAGCACTTTCTAGAAATGTTGGACATCAAATCTTTTCATCCCTCACAATTCACCATGCAGATAGCAATTAATGGGAGTTGCAGTCCAAAATATATGGAGGGCAACAGCTTGTGAAAGACTATTCTGTTAAGTAGGTCCAGTTAGTTTTCTTTTTATTAAAAATATTTTATTAGAAAACAAAAGAAGACCAAAAAAAAAATCAAGGTGACGGATCAAAACAAAGTCATCCAAGTAATACAAACATTAATTCCAAAATCAGCTATATGCATAAAACTTACACAAAATACCTTTTAAATATCTTTCTGAAAATAATGCATCAAGAATAATATTCTAGAGCAGCTTTATTATTATTAACTGTTTTTGATGGAGATGATGCAAATGCTCCACAGAAAGATCACAGTGCTATGTTGTTGGGATCTGCGCGGTTAACAATTACAAGAATGTGGAAAATTTTCAAAGATCTTTCATTTCACTATTGGCTGGACCGCATCTGGAGAATGGCCCTTTCAGAAAAACTGGCCTGTAGGCTGAAGGGTTAATTTTAAAAGATATGTTTAGCACTATCTGGCTCCTTTCATCACTTTAATAAATGAGCAAGCCATGGGAATGTCCGCCAGCATATCAACATTCATTTTGGTTTCATCATTTTAAGCAGTTTATGCTATTAAAGGTACTTTATTCATAAAAGGAGGAAGGAAAGGGTGGGAAAATAAAAAAAGAAGTGTGGCAGTATCTTTAAGTTTGCTTTTTATTTTTGCATGAGCTTTTGTGGCTATAAACCCAAGTCTTCAGATGCAGTACAGAGTGATAATAAATGCTCAGGTATAAAGCATATTTACAAAATTGTGGGAGTGGAGTAGAATGTAAGAGGATCCAGAATGATGCAGATTATGGCCCTAAATTTTCAAGGTCTTTCAGAGCTTTATGGTGATCACTTAGAACCTTAGCACACAAGAAAGCAAAGCCAAAATGGGCCCCCAAAGTAGCAGCTTTCTCCATGCCTTGCCACAAGATGTCATAGCACTTTACTCTTCCCAGAAAGCAAAGCAAGTCCATTGTCGAATTAATTTTCCTGACCTAAAAAAAAATATAAATACTTGCTTTGGCAACCATCATCTTCAGGAAGAGAACTTGAGTGCTACAAGATCATGCAGTAAGGCATGGAAAAAGCCACTACTTTCTAGCTCTGTTTTGCCTTTGTTTTCTTGTGAATAAGATGTTAATGTGTGGAAGCAGTAAATCTGTTTTCCTGGGTTCAAAACTCTCTTTGAGAAGATTCCTTTTGTTACATGTGCAGTAGCAAGGACATCTGTATTAATATATGTAGTGTGCCATGAAGACATTGTCCTTGTTCATACCTCTGCTAATGGATTTGAATTTGTGATTATAATTCAATTCAGCAGTTTCTCTTTCAAGCCCTTTGTAATTTTCTTGTTCAAGGATCACAACCTGTGAATCAACTTGTTTTTAGGTACTGCCATTTCTTTTTTTAAAAAAATTAAATTGTAACATACAAAATAAAAGAAAAAAACAACATCAAAAAAATTCTAATGTCAAATTTGTACCCATTAATTCTCTTGCATGGAGACTATCTTGTTTGCCCAGCGTTGAGTGTAGAGGGCATTGCTGGCATTGGATGACATATCACATTTGAGGAAGAACAAGCAAATGTACATCTGATGTTGTGAATAAGGTTATTGGCCCCTGTAACATTGCTCCTGGAGTAACTGTTGGCACAGAATTGGCATCTGGGTTCGTGTCAGGGTCTTGTCCATAGTATTACTATCCATGTTATGTATCCTGTTATAAGTGAGTAGTTTTTTTGAAATTTAACGGCCAATAAAGACCTGCCTCCCAGAGGCTGTAAGAGGTCTGTGTTATTCTCCAGAATTGGTTGTAGCTCATTGATGTTGTGCTTGAGTGGTGTCAGCTGGGGATTGTAGGTGACCAGCATATGTTATGTTTTTGACCTATGTGGTAGTTAATGGTTACTGGGTATTAATCTTGCTGTGTCAATTTGTTTCTCCATTTTCTTAGGTGAGTATTGTAGTTTGAGAAATGCCGGTTATAAATCCAAGTTTTAAGTTTCTGTCTTGAGTGTCTGAGCAGATGCAGTTGTATCTGAGAGTTTGTGTGTATAAACAGGAGATTTGGTATTGTGTTCTGGGTGAAAACTGGATGTGTGGCCATCAGCGGGCTTTTAATAGAAGTCTATTTTGTAGTTGCACAGTCAAGAAAATGAATTTGTTGTGTGGATTGTTCCAGACACATAATGATGGTAAGATGTAAGTTGTTGAAATCCTGTGGAATTTCTCAAGTGATTGCTTTCCATTTCGCCAAATTTCAAAGATGCCATCAAGAAACTGTAGGTAGAGGAGAGGTTTTTGGGTGCATGTCCTGAGGATGCATTGTTCCAGATCAACCATGAAGATGTGTAACATACAGTGGTGCCTTGTGGGTGCCCATAGCATTGCCACTGACTTGGAAGTACATATTATTCCCAAAGTAAAGTAGTTACTAATAAATACAAAGTGGCAGAGTTTGGTGGGTATGTCTGCTGTAGCCTTATTCAGGATGGTACTCTTGATGGCTTGTGGTCCATCCTGGTGTGGGATGTTGGTGCACAGGGATTCCACGATCATACTGGCTAGGATGGTGTTTTCAGGGAGTGTATGGACTGTTTTTTCCTAAGGAAAACCCTTCATGTAGCATGGAGTGTTGATGGCATATGGCCTAAGAACTATGTCCATATATCCAGATATCCCAATACTCATGGTTCTAATCTTTGAGATAAGTCTTCTTGGAATGCTTTGTTTGTGTATTTTGGGTAGTAAATAAAACATGTCCAGTTTGGGCCCCTGGGATGTATCCATTTGACTTCAGTTCTGTACATCAATGGAGAATTCTCTAAGTAATTGTTGTAATTTCTTCAGATATTCATCAGTGGCATCTTTGGGGGAAATTCTGTAAAATGTTGTGTTGGACAGCTGGACAGAAAGTCAATTATTCCAAAAAGCTACCACCTTTGGACACCACAACCAGATATGGTCTATTGTTCAAACAGCTCCACAAGCCAACCAACAGAATTGTGAAACTTTATTACTTATTTTATGGAGTTTAACCAGTGTTAAATGCCATCTGTGACATCTGTCTTCAAAGTGCATTCTCTTGAAAAAGCTGATATTGATTTATAAGGGGGTATGGTCCATTTTTTTTAATCCACTGTGTCTCTGAAATATAAATTTTAAGATCTCTTTCCCATGAGATCCTCGATTTTTCTCCTTCTCTATACATTTCTTTGATTATGTCTATATATAAATTGGATACCAACCTTTTAACAATTGAAGGAGAAATACATGCCCGTTCAAACCAAGCCAATGCCTTTAGGGGCTCTATAATGTCTATGCATATGATTAGTAAAGGATCAAATTTGTACCTTTCGTAACCATTCTACTTCAGTGTCAGAAATCTTGGCCATAATGTGTTCTAGTGATAATGGATGAGTTCATCCATTAAAAATGGGTCTTTAATAGTAGATAATCTTTTCTCTGTCCATTTTTCAATTATTTGTATTGATCTTCACATTTAAAGTTAGGGTAAGGGCAGAAAATGTGACATGGCAGGAACTAAAAATGTAGACGAGGTCTTCCAAATGCTGATCATTTCCCAAAGAAAGGGGGTAGCAATACTATTTAATGTGTCTTTGGGAAGAGATAGAATGACTATCTATATAAAGACTCTCCATTTGTAACCATGCTATCTCTTCATATCTCTTAACAAATTTGCAGGTTTGTTTTAGTTAAAATGCCCAGTGGTAGGTAAGCAAATTAGCAAATACTACACCTCCGCAGTGGCTTGTTTATCTATATATTTATGACTGAATTTACAGTTGGCCCTCAGTATCCGTGGACTTGCCATTCACAGATTCAAGCATCCATGGACAGTAAGCCTGTGTTGTCCCCAGTGGCAGTATGTGCCCATGGCTGCGCCATCATTAGGGACAGCCCCTGTTGTCCCCAGTGGTGGTGCATGCATGCAGCTGTGCCGCCATTAAGTTCCATTGTCCCCAAAGACAGTGTGTCCATGTGCACGTGCTGCCACAGGACATGCATGTGGCCGTGCTGCCATTAAGTTCATATTGTCCCCAGTGGCAGTGCATCCATGTGCACATGCTGCCACAGGACAGTGGGGGCTGTCTCTAATGGCAACACAGCCATGTGCATGCACCACCATTGGGGACAGCATGGGCTTGAGCATCCACAGATTTTGGTATACACCGGGGGGGCGGGCCCAGAATAGATCCTCTGTGGATACCGAGGGCCAACTGTATATCCCATCTTTCTTCCAAAATGGGATTCAAAGGGGCAGTACAAATGAGAAGAAAGGGCCGTCATAAGGGCTGCGATGATAGTGCTTCCGGCTAGAGCCGTTTGGGAGCTCTGGCACCCTTACATCACGAGGCTGTGCCCCGTGTGGACGGGGCCATAGCCATATGATGCAACAGCATCGAAGTTAGGGCTCAGCGAATGTAGATGCTGAGCCACACCGAGCCCTTATATCGCTGCCGCCACACCACTTCACATTGGTATGTGCCCAAAGTGGCTTACAAGTGGCTTACAATAATTTTTAAAAGATCCAGCAAAAACATTAATCTACAATTGTTAAAAAATAATTAAATATTGATATTATTTAAAAGATTATTAAAAACAGCTAAAAATTCTTAAACCTATTTAAAATATACTGATTGTAAAAAATTACAATAAATATTTATTTAATCATGGTAATGTGTATAATAGTATAAATTTTTCTAAGCCCCCCCCCCCCCCTTCTTATTTTTTTATATTTATTTTTTTTATTTTCTGCTGCCAACCATCTTCCCAATTGAGTCCCTCCTTCAAGTGAAGAGTTAGTGTTCTGGAAGGGCTGACCATTCCTGTAAGGTACCTCAAAATCCAGCTGGATTGTATTATGCTGTTGAACATTTATATTTGGGGTGACCAACAGCACAAAATAGTAGGACTTTTTGCTATTTCAGTTACTTGCTCTTATGACTTGGAAAAGATCATTTAGGTCATTTGGCTTTCTTTCAGTTGCATGTAGACACATTCAATCAATTGGGTTTATATGCATGCTGAACTGATTCAATGAGTCTACTATACATAGAATTACTAGTTGGTTTCAAGTCAGAACAATTTTATTATATAATACAGACATTAGTGTATCTGCATAATTATTATTGTGTATAATTTTCAACAAATTTTGTGATTGTTACTTCAAAACAAGCTGAGGAAACAGAAAATAGCTTTCTTGTTTGGATGATCATTTCACCCCTTTTTAATAAATGACTCATCCCAGTTTTAAGAGCCAAGATAGTCTTTACAGTTGACAATTCAGCTACCTTATGTGTTTTTACTGTAGGGAGAAAAAGCCCTCTATCATTTATCATGTCATCTTATCACAATCTCTTTGTGAGACGCAAATAGCACACTAATGTTTTTCTTTTGTTAGGGTGAGTTGGCAATCTCTGCTGAGATGGAGCAACTACAGACAGCTCTCTTTTTTGATAATCTTCCTGACACTTGGATGAAACTGGCTTATCCATCAACATACAGCCTCACTCAGTGGTAAGTCACGCGCCAAAAGATCACTGTAGATTCTTTATTCATGAATCATGAGTGAAAAGGAAAAAAAAAATATTTTAAAAAGAGGAAGGAATCTGAACTTTGCAGATTTTCAGGGAAACACTGCTCAATCTAATGATGAACAGTAGCTTCATGCAATCTGATATTAATCTATTTTGCAAAGACTTCAGTGTTATCTGACTTAATGTCAAACATGGGGGGGGGGTTAAAAGGAGGGAGTGGGATCCAGAGCCCAGAATTCTGTTCACAGTGAATACTGTGTTTCTGCTGGAGAAGAAAAAGGAAAACACATATATTTTCCTCTTATTCAACCTACTCTTTGCATCCTCTAAAACTGCTTGAGATGAATGTGGAACACTGCAGGAAGTTACATGGGTTAAAGTATGCACTTAGGTTCCAGAGCTCATAATACAGATCATAGCCTTGTATATTA
>NC_056522.1:207187327-207214414 GCF_019175285.1 Sceloporus undulatus
GAATATCATAGTATAGTATTGTTTATCTTCAAAAATATACCAATCTAATTATTATTATTATTATTATTATTATTATTATTATTATTATTATTATTATTATATGGGTATTCAAAAAGCAATGGGTTAAAAAGTACTCAAAATGTTGGGTGACAGACTGGTGACAGCCTAGGTTGGTAGAATTTAGGTTTGACTAATGGGAAGAAAACACCCACCACTTATCAATGTAGTGGATTGCTCTACCAGAGGTATGACCCATCATACCAAATGATAGTTTCCTTGAGAGGATCAGATGTAATCTGTTTTGGAGGGGAAATATGGATATT
The DNA here is from genome assembly GCF_019175285.1 of Sceloporus undulatus. NCBI lineage: Eukaryota > Metazoa > Chordata > Lepidosauria > Squamata > Phrynosomatidae > Sceloporus > Sceloporus undulatus. Next base: position 207,187,651 of record NC_056522.1, read on the forward strand.
GTTAATGGAATCCATAGAACCTTCCCCTGACCAAACTATTCTTTCCCATATCATTATAAAAACACTACAAAATTAAACTTGTTTCATCCTAAATCCTTTTCTTCTCAGGAGACCCAGGGATTTACAATTGAAGGGAATTTTATCTCTCTTTGAGGAAGGTACACTTTTGAGGGGAGGTACACATATTACTTAATTTTGAAGGGAATTGCTCTTAATGTTCTATAGCCTGAAATGTCTGAACCAGCGAACGCTCCCATATTTTACTTGCTGATACCTATTTAGTTGAAAACAACAACAACAACAACAACAACAACAACAACAACAACAGTAAACCACCGTTCTTCACTCTTAATTCATCCTTCTTCTACATAGAGGAAACTTGTGAAAGTTACCAGTATTTCAAAGTAGGTTGGTAGAAATTTGAATAAATTCATATGTTGCACTTAAAAGGGATAACAAATATAATTAGACACAGGATATGATAATGATAACATGGATACAGCAAGTGCAAGATAACCTAACAGATAAACCTGATGAATGGTTAGAATAAGTTTTCCAATAACCAATGGAAAGAAGATATTCATCTGCACAGAATGTATTCTATAAGTGGTTACAAAACTAGCAGAAATGGAATCAGAATGCAACAGTAAACTTCATTTGGCTGGTTTTCATTTGAAACCAAGGTTTACTTAGAGCCAGGATTCCAATAAGCAGTGCAGGATCAATGCTATAACTTATTTCTGTAGCTGATTTGCCTCTATAGCTCATTATAACTTCGCACACTGTTATGCATTCCGCAGTGGCCTCTGTTTTAACTAACCAGCTGTCCTCTTACTCAGAAATGGCATTCTTTCCCCCTGGGAAAACGTATCATACTGAACAGTTCTCCACTTAGAAGATTCCCCTGTTGGGAGTCATCCATTGTTGCAAAGATGATGACTTACTTAAGTAGCATTAGGTTTCATGAGGGAAAATGATGTTTGATTTTTCAAACCACAGCATGTTTTGATTCGCAAACCACAGCAATTCAGCAAAACTCCCAGAGACTGAATTTATAAAACCTCATTGAAGAAGACAAGGGAGATGGCAATAAGAATCTAGTTGTCTGTATTACAGAAAATCGAGCCCAAGGCTGCAACTATCTAATGCAAAAAGATGGCCCCTTATTAAAGTACATATTTGCTTTGTCATAGGAGTTTATCACACACACACACACACTTCCATTCTCACTGCGATTGTGTTAATGAGGGGAAGTGCATATATAATAGCTTATGAACACTTCCTGCCGCATGTCACTTCATTAGCACATCTGGGCTCTCTTCTGCTCTTATCATTAACCCCACCTCCATTCCCTATGCCCTACCCAGCATGCCTTGCATTTGCATGTGTTTGTTATTGTCGTTGTTGTTGTTTAACTCAAAGAGGAGGAGTGCATGGGTAAAGGAGGAGACACTAAGTGTCTGCATAATCCCAGCCCCACCGTTGGGGTAACTCACCACACTTGAGGGCTAATATTATACCAGTGCTACTGGGATCTTATTGACATTTTTCCCATCAGTGGCAATGCGTGGGCTAACCAGCTCTTAAGGACAAGGCAGCAATATTTTTAGAGATCAAAGATTAAAATATACTGGAGAAAGGAGGGAAGGAGCTTGGACCTTGGGTTGGGAAAATTTGCTTGAGAAGGTCAAAGAGAACACTGAGTACAATGAAATCAATAATGTAATTAAATCCATATCCCACATGTTGAATGTAGGTTTTTAAACATAAATAGTGTATTGATTCTAATTAAGCCATATGGGGAGGGGGTACGGGTATGTGTAACACTGTTTGTATATATATATTAAAATAATTCAGTTTTTAATAAAAGGATAAGGCAGTGACAAGAGGGAGATAGCATCATGCAGTAGGAATTACCAAATATGCTATTATCAAACATTTATGTCAGTTAAAAACTGTGTGTGATAAGGTCCACAGTCATGAAACACAATTGATGGTGGGCTTGAGAGGGCCATTGGCATAGTGCCTAGTAATCCTCCTCCCTGTGGATTTACTTTGCTATGTGTTTTAACTGGTTTGTGTGTTTTAACTGAGGTTATGTGTTTTTAAATGATGTTACGTGTTGTATTTTAATGTGTTGCTGTTCCCTGCCTTTATTTGAAATTTTGTGCAGTCCCCTATAGCCAGAAAGATTGTGATGCTAGCTTTAAAATGGCTGAGGCCAACAATTAAATTGAAAGCAGAATGGAAGCAATGAGCCAGCATGGTGTAGTGGTTTGCTTGTTTGACTAGGACTCTGGAGACCAGAGTTTGAATCCCCGCTCAGCCATGGAAACCCACTGGGTGACCATGAGTGAGTCTCACTTTCTCAGAGGGTGGCAATGGTAAACCCTCTCTGAACAAATCTTGCCAAGAAAACCCAGTGGTAGGGTCCCCATAAGTTGGGAATAACCTGACAGCACACAAACAGAGAGTCTTAGGTCTTTAGGGCCTATTTAAAACTCACGTATGCAGGAGTTTGTGAAGGGTTTGTGCCACTGGAGTCTGCTCCATAGAGGTGGGACCTCTTGAATCCTAATGCCAGGTATGTGAACAGGGCCATCACAAGTCATTTCAGGCCTCAGGTAGATTCTTCCATATAACCACATTGAAACAAATAACCTGATCCAAAATTCTTTAGGCCAGATGGAAAATATGTAGCCCCTCCACTTGTTTGTACCTGGACACTTCTTGCCATTTGGTAAAAGATGGGGAAGGGGGGCAGGATAATTAATTCTCCTCTAAAGCTAGGTGCAGGGTTCTTGTTTCACCCCTTCCACCAGATGGGTTTCATGAAAGGGGAGTAGACTTTGTAAAGACTGTGGTGCCTTAAAAGTATCTTTTTAGTGGGAACTTGGAAGTGCTTATCCATATGTTGAGATTGTTCTGTTTTTGATAGCTTCATATGTTTCTTCCTTCCCGCTCCTTGTCCATGTGCTTCACTCCCTTTCCCCTTCCTATGTGATTTTAATTTCCAGATACAGTACACACAGCTAGAGATGATTTCCATTCCATTATGCTTTCCTTCCAATTGTTAAGGGCAGGTTTTGTTGCAACATTTTGTCAATATCTTTTTTCAAAAGTGTTGCCACAACAGTGTTGTTGTTGTTCCTATGAATCGAGATGGGGAACAACAGATTAAAACAGAGCAACAGCATAGACACATAACACCAGTAAAAACAAAATACCAGTAAAAGCCACAAAACACCCATTAAAACACCATGTATCACTGAAGTATTTTCTGGATGGGGTTTGGGGTTGCTCTTTCCTTTTATAGAAAAATAGCTCAGCAAACATGGGGGGGATGTACATCTATACTGTAGAAATAATGCAGTTTGACACCACATTAACTGCCATGGCTCCAGTTTACAGAATCCTGAGATTTGTAGTTTTGTGAGGTATTCTTTGTAGAGAAGGCTAAAGACCTTGTAAAACTACAGCTCCCAGGATTCCAAAGGATGAAGCTATGTCAAACTACATTTTTTCTGCAGTGTAGATGTACCCTAGGCCTGCTAGAACTTGTTCTTCTGTATGACTGATGCAATTTTGGTTGCCTTGATATGAGCACAAAGAACAATTCATTAATGTTAAAAGGAATGATGAAATCCTAAACCCAAACCCAAACCTTTGGCTATTGGCCCACATTTTTTTTTCTTCTGGAACTTGCAATGCATTTGTGAAAGATGTCATGGGACCCCTTTCCAATATCCTTCTAAAGGGATATTTCAGCCTTAATAAAAAGGATAGAGAGGCATTTGCCTGATAGTGGAGGGCAAAACTTTTGTGAATGTTTGCAGTGTAGGCAGATATTCTGAGAGCATATAATCTTCCGAAGCATATTGGTCTGAAAAAGAAAAAAATCAGATCACAGAGAGAATTCTGATAATGTAAGGTACATTATCTCTTCTAAAAATGACAAATATTAAAGTTAAATAGGAAAGATGTGCAAGGTGGAGAAAAGTGGAACAAAATGTGTGTTTTAACAAAATCAATTTTCAGAAGTAACATGGCCAGGCTAATCCTTTTAAAATATATTCAAGGAATGTATTATAACTTGCCCTCCTACACAGAATGAATGCAATACCCCCTTGGATGTGTTTCTGACAGAGGATAAATGAAGGAACTTTTCACTGTTTAATCTAACACTTGCTCTGTAATTCAGATATGCTGCCAATGGGAGCTGAATTCTTCTATCCAAGAAACTGATACTAGCAATGCAATCTTAGCATGTCTTACTCTGAAGTTAGTCATATTTTGACCAATGGAACTTACTCCCATGTAACAACATGTAGGGTTGCAGCTTCACCAATCTCATGAAGTGTTGATTTTGCAGAATTCTTCTGCAAAAAGAATGCTACGATGCTTGTAATGCTTAAGTGCCTTCAAGATGACTGACTTATGGCAACCCTACCATTGCTGTTGGGTTTTTTTGGGGGGGGGGACAAGTTTTGTTCAGAGGAGGGTTGCCATTGCCTAGCTCTGAGGCAGAGAGAGTGTGACATGTATAAGGCTGGGTGGAGAGGAACAAAATTCTGCTGGACAATTTTTAAAATATGCCAAAGTAACCTTATTTTCACAGTTCCTACACCATATTCACTATATGCAGAAATAAGCCTATGTAGCTGTTTAGCTACAAAGGAATAGGTTTGGCATGTACCCACAGCTGGATATGTTTATTTCTGGAATGAAAGCTCTTTCACTGAGTTCCCTAATTTTGTAATGCAATAGTTACAGATAAAAACATAAAGACTGTGATATTCCCAACTCTGTCCCAGGGCAGAACACTAGATAATAGATGTGACATTAATGCAAAGTTTATTTGTTAGCAAAATATTTTGAGGTACAAATAGCATATACCTGGATCCTCATTATTTGGGGGAGAGAGAAAAATGTACCTTTAGTTTACATTTAGTTTATGAAATCAGGGTACTATTCAGATCCAGCAGGCTGACAGGCATAACATACAGAGCCTTTTCACTGGCAGTCTCATCCCTATTAACCTCCACTGTGTATGACATGCCTTTGATTCTTCCTTTGTCTTTAAGAGCACCTTAAAGAGCTAGTTGTTTCAAACCGCATTTAATTGAATAAGATGATTTTCACTGCTTCTATTTTTATCATGTCATGTCAGATATTTGTTTTTATTTGATACAATAGTATTGTGAGCTGTCTTAAGGCCAAGAGGATGAAAGCATATTCTGTACTGGCACATTATTTAAAGTGGTACAAAGGAGCGAAGGAGTCATAACAGAATTCCTAAAAGAAGGAGCTGGTCCCCTCTGTTTGCCCCAGAAGCCCTTTCACAGGCAGTTCATTTCATTCTGACTGAATTGCAGAAGGACATGTCTTTCCAGTAAGCACTAAATAGCCACTTGATGATTGCTGGTCACTGGTCCATGGTAGCCAAGCCAGCTCATTCTAGTATTTTACTTTTCTTGGTGCAATAGACTGGAAATTTTGCTGCTAGAGCTGTGTCATTCTTGTTGCCCTCAAGAATTAATTTCCTTTTACAGTTTTCTTCCATTAAACTCCTGCCCTCCTGTCTGGCCCTGGCTTCCACTCTACCAAAAGCATCTGAAGAGATAGACTGAAGTCTACAAAAGCTCACGCTGCCAACTTCTTACTTTCTTTTAGTTAATCTCTAAGGTGCTAACAAAATTTCTCTAATACAACTTAACTTCCTTGTTAACCAAAACTCTGCCTGCAGGTCTGAGAAACAGGATTGTAGCTGTGCTGAGATATTTAACATAATAGACAAGGGATGCTTTACACTTGGTATGTTTTCATACGATTCTCAAGATGTTCACCTGTGGCAGGTCCTCAAAATAGATATGTGAGGAAGATCCTAATCCTGCTGCTGGTGTGATCAGATAACTCCTGAGAAGATGACTTGGCCCAATCCAAAGCAGAGAGTACAGACAATCACAAATTCCAAGAATGTTCTATGAAATCCAAATGGATGGTTTCAAAGAGGAGCAGCTCTCTTAAGTGAGACTGCATAGAAACCGCTTAGAAGACTAAGGGATCCATACTTAATTACTGGACAGTACAATAAAGGGCTTATCTAGAGGGCCCTGCATAGCCCAGTTTGCTTTCTCCTTGATTTAATGAGGCTCTGGCGGGATACAGACGGGCAAAAAGGGGGGTGTTCATGACGTCATGAAGGTATAGCCTTCAGACGGCCCTTACCTGAATGCCGCCATGAACACGCCGCCCGCACACCCCAAGCGGGAAGAAGCAGCATTAAAAAGGTGCCACTTTTCCCCACTTCTTTTCTATATGCTGCGCAACTGCGCAGCTCCGTCTATAAGCTGCTGCACTGGTACGCCAGAATTGCTACACCGCTAATTTAAGTTGCCCATTTAAAAGCTCCGTGTCTGCTGCGTTGCATAATGAGTCGGGGTCCTGGAACATGCGCAATTTGCATCGAGGCTCTAATTAGAGCGTCAGATGCCATGCAGATGTGGAAGCTGCAGCACAGCTGCACTCTATTTTAATGCTCCTAACCCTAACCCTAACCCTAGAGCAACATGTACGCATGTGCTGCTAGAATTGTGGAAAGTTTGGACTTTAAAGTGAACCCCTACACACATTCCTGTGCCATTTTCACCTAACAATAAAAAAACGCTAAAACTTTAAATATTTACATATGTACAAGGGAGGTGATGGGGGATGGCAGGGGGACAGCGGTGGCAGCGGCGACAGCTGTGGCTGTGCATTGCAGATTCAGCAAGAGCACGGGGACCAAAGGAGAGGAGGCATCCATGATGCTGGTGACACTAGCAACGTGCAAGTGGACAAGGATGCCAACACCAGCTGATCACCAGCTGGCAGGAGACCACCATTGTTCTTGGGCAGGGGGGGGAAGTTTAAAGGGGCCTGGGCACTTTAAATGTGCACATATGCTTTCTGCCGCCGGTGCTGAGCCTCTCTCTTTGCAGCGTCCTGCGAGGCAGCGGTATGGAAACTGCGGGTCAGAAACGGCCCCAGGTGAGGCGTCTTCACTGCCCCCCATGTGGAAGCCCCATACACCTGAGCCACGCCCCCGGGGTGGGCGGTCTGGAGGCTCCGTATTCAGCAGAATACACCTCCAAGACATCTTCCCCTGCCCGTCTGTATCCCGCCTTTATTCTGCACAGGTAGTCAGGCCGCATGCTACAAAATGAGCATAAAACTAAAAAATCTGTAACATTGGGCTCATGGATAATGGACTCCCAGAACCCCACCTACAAATAACAAGATTGTGTCGCAAACACATTTAGCTCCAGTTTTGTTTCTGGAAGTGTGTGTGTTTGTGTTTTCAGGTTGCCTGTTAACTTATGGTAACTGCATGAATTTCTTATGGTTTTCTCAGCAATACTTAAGAGGTTGTTTTCCAGTTCCTTCCTGGAAGAAACATGGGCTGCCATGCTTGGTAATCAGGGCTAACACTGCTTAGTTTCCCAGTTCAGACCTAATTCCTGTGCTTCCTTCTTTCTCTTATGACACTGCTCAGGTACAACGATCTACTGCTGCGCTGCCGGGAGCTTGATGCCTGGGCTCAGGATCTCACCCTCCCCAGCGTTGTCTGGATATCAGGCTTTTTCAACCCCCAGTCCTTCCTCACAGGTAGGAAGCACATCACACAACTCATTAGTAATTTACTGCTACAGTAATTTTTATAATTACTGCCAGGAGGCTTCATTAAATTTGATCTAATGAATAAATATTGTATTTTCAACGTGATTACCAGCGCAGCTTAAGCTGTGTGCCATAAACAATTATTTTCCTCAATACACAGTATGTCAGTGACTATTGATTTTTTTATTATTATTCTGCAAAGAGTTTACTGTATTTGTATCATAGGCCCACTCAATAATGCTTGAACGTGAAGAGTCAATTGGCAAGGAATATGTAGCTGACAGAGAAATAAAGGGGATAGCAATGGCCAAAAAGCTAAAATACTGACTTTTTATAAATGTAATAGCTAGGCTTGTTTAATGAAAACATGAGACCGGAAGGAAGAGTCCTAGTGTCTTGCTGATGTTTATAAGCTTGGACTCAGAAAGGTACTTTAAACAAATCAAAGGCTTGAGCTAGACAGTGCGCTGCCATGTTGGGACATTCTACACCATAGAAATAGTGCAGTTTGACACCACTTAGGTACTTTGTGAGGTACCAGCACTCCTTGGCAGAGAAGGCTAAAGACTTTGTAAAACTACACTTCCCATAGGATGGAGCTACAACACTTAAAGTGGTCTCAAACTGCATTACTTCCACAGTGTATTTGCATCCTTTAGACTGGCTGTATCTACACTGCAGAATGAATGCAGTGTGACATCACTTTAACGGCTATGGCTCAATGCTATGGAATTCTAGGATTTGTAGTTTTGTGAAATATTATAACAACAAGGACTATATACTGATATACTCATATAAGGTGAGAACAGCTCTGTTAAAAGTTAAAATCAGATTAGGACACCTGACATGGCGACAGCTTTTGCCAGGCTGATGACACTAATGTCTTGTGTGCAGAAGTGACCCATACTTTTCTTTCACTAATCAACCTTACAAGGAAGTGGATCTTGCCCACTTGACCCTATACTATTTGGTTATATAAACGATTTCAAGTTACACTAAATTTAGAAATTTGCCTTATGTTATGTCAGAGCTTTGGCCCATTTAGTGCAATGCTACCTGATCAGAAGTGGTTCTGTGACAGCAGTTGTCTCCATGTTTCCACCTGACTCAGCAAAGTCTTCCTATTTTATTTCAGCTGTCATGCAGAGCCTAGCCCATAAAAATGAATGGCCTTTGGATAAGATGCACATAACAATAGATGTTACCAAGAAATATAAAGAGGAGTTTACGCAACCAGCTAGAGAAGGGGCATACATTCACGGTCTGTATTTGGAAGGTAAGTATTACGGCTTCTAGAGAGATAGCACTATGTAATGGTTTGAGTGTTGGTCTGTGACCCTGGAGACCAGGGTTCAAATCCCTGCTCAGCCATGGAAACCCACTGGCTAACCTTGATAAGTTACACTCTCTCAGCCTCAGAGAAAGGCAAATCTTGCCAAGAAAAAGCCAATAGGTTAACCTTAAGGTCAGTGTAAATTGGAAATAACTTGAAGGCATGCAAGACACACACACAAACACACACACACACTTTATGGGAAAGTTTTCCTATTGCTTTAACATGGTTTTATAAGCTTTGTATTATTTTTTTATTTTTAAAGTTCCTTTTAAATTCCTGTTAAGGCCAAAAAGGCAAGATATAAAAAATTAAAAATAGAAGTACTATTTCCAGACTCCTTGCAAGCTAAAAAGTAAAATTGGTGTGCCTTCCAGTCTTTCCTGCTGCCCTATTTCCTTTGTTTCTTAATATGAAAACTTAACCAGTTTGTTTTCTGCAGGTTCAGAGCAGGTATTTGTCCAAACATCCTAATCTTACATAACAGACACTTTTTCACATGTAGCCTCAATGTTCATAGAATCATAGAATTGGAAGAGACAAGGGCCATCCAGTCCAACTCCCTGCCATGCAGGAATCTCAAACAAAGCATCCCCAACAGATGGTCATCCAGCCTCTGCTTAAAGACCTCTAAGGAAGGAGACTCCACTACACTCTGGGGAAGGAGTGTGTTCCACTGTCGAACAGCCCTTACTGTCAGGAAGTTCCTCCTAATGTTGAGGTGGAATCTCTTTTCCTGGAGCTTGCATCCATTGCTCCGGGTCCTAGTCTCTGGAGCAGCAGAAAACAAGCTTGCTCCCTCAATATGACATCCCTTCAAATATTTAAACAGGGCTATCATATCACCTCTTAACCTTCTCTTCTCCAGGCTAAGCATCCCCAGCTCCCTAAGTCGTTCCTCACAGGACATGGTTTCCAGACCCTTTACCATTTTAGTCACCCTCCTTTGGACACGCTCCAGTTTCTCAACATCCTTTTTAAATTGTGGTGCCTCACCAAAGCAGAATAGAGTGGCACTATTACTCCCTTGATCTAGACACTATACTTCTATTGATGCAGCCTAAAATTGCATTGGCCTTGTTAGCTGCCGCATACCACTGCTGACTCAGGTTCAACTTGTGGTCTACTTGGACTCCTAGATCCCTTTCACACGTAGTTTCATTCAGCCAGGTGCTCCCCTTCCTATATGTTTTATATTTCTGCTCAAAGTGCAGTACCTTACATTTCTCCATGTTGAAATTCGTTTTGCTAGCTTTGTCCCAGCTTTCGTTTATTCAGGTCATTTTGAATTTTGATCCTGTCCTCTGGGGTATTAGCTACTCCTCCTAGTTTGGTGTCACCTGCAAATTTGATAAGTATGCCCCCAATTCTGTCATCCAAGTCATTCACTATGTTCACTAAAACATTAGCAATGACAGGATCCATACAAGAGATGTCTGCAATGGGCAGATGCCCCATCTTGCAATGGGCATTATAGCCATATGAGTAAAATTAAAAGGGGTAAATATCCTGAAAAATGCAACATAATATTGCAGTTAGATATGCTCCTGTTGGCAAACCAGCCCACTCCATCTTACATTAAATCTTTGCATGCTCAGTGGATACAGGATTATGCCTAACAGAGGCCTAATCAGGCTGTTTTGGCATTTCCTCTTAGGACTTGGGTTACTGGGAGAAGGTCCTATTGTACCAGTATATATCTTGTGGTTCCCTCAAGCCTATTGGTACCTTCCTTTTGTTAAAGATTAGCCTATGACAATAGGCTTGTCTGTATACAATATGCTGCTATATACAGAGAACTTGCAAGTCAGGAAACATCATTTTAAAACAATGAAGATTTCCCAATTTAAAAGAACAGTATAGAGCATCTTATCTCAACCATTTTACCCTACAGGGATGTTTGAAATAATTTTCAGGTTTCAGGGAACCCCTGAATAAGTATTACAGTGTTCCCTCCACATTTGCTGGGGTTAGGGGTGAAGGACCCCTGTGAATGTAGAAAAACTGCACATTGTGCTTTCTCTAGGAAAGTTCCCCAGCACAACTCTATGGTTAACTTCTGGCCAAGTTGCGCTGGAGGACATCGATTCCTAGAGAGGACATACGAGTCAAAGCAGCAAATAACCAAAACTGCAGAAGGAAAAGCTGCAAATGTGGAGGACCAACTAAAAAAATATTCCTTTTCCCAAATCACAATCTCCTTTGTAACGTCTAGCGACCTCTCAAAATTCTGGTATAATATTCTTTATCTGACTAGCAGTGCCTACATGAGCAGATATTAGTCAGGTGTTACATGAGGGGAGGGTGAATCTCGAAGTTAAATTTCCTTTCTGTACTTTCAATTGTTCACAGGTGCACGATGGGATGTTCAAGGGGGGCACTTAGCTGAAGCTTGCCTAAAAGCACCAACCCAAGCGATGCCTGTTGTTTTTGTGAGAGCCATCCCCAATGACAGGCAAGAGACAAGAAATAGCTATGAATGCCCTGTATATAAAACCAAACTAAGGGGCTCCACTTATGTGTCAACCTTCCATTTAAAAACAAAGGAAAGGCCAGCAAAGTGGATTCTTGCTGGTGTTGCTTTACTTTTGAGTGTGTGACTACAGGTTAATCTTTTTAGCTTTATGCACTTGCTCCCTTGCCTTGAGTGTTTGTTTTTTGTTTGTTTTTTTTAAAAGATTAAACATAGATGTATGAACATAGACTGTATCCATAAACCTCTAACTATATGCTTTACCCTGTCCCAGTAGTCCCAGTGACATTTTCAGAAAGATAAAGATTACTCACATGGAAAAGACTTAACTGTTTCCAGTTTTATTTTAATGGGCTTAAGTGTGAAGCAATCAGGTAAGCAGTAAAGCTGTTAAAAGCACTGGAAAAGGTAATCAATAAAAAAACTGGAAGATCAAAGTATATCAACAATGGTTAAGTCTCAATCACTCTAATAACAGCCTTCTTTGCAGAGGAAAAAAGGCTTAATTGGCCAGTAAATGCTACTAGCGTGGAAACGGAGATGTATCCAAAGGCTTCCTTCTTGAGGGAACACAGGAACGCAGAAACGCAAAAACACAGGGACACAACACCATGCAGAAATCACATCTAAGCAACATTTTTATTGTCATGAGCTTCTTAGATCACAATGTATTTACAGTGTTAATGAAACTACTGAAGACAAAACATGAACATCGTGTTGTGCTTAAAGCAAGCCTGCACAAAATCCAAATGACATAGCACTTGGCTGTTTAATCAGGTTTTTAAATCTACTTATCTAAAAAGTCAAGACAGATTCAGAGCTAGAGTTGGAAACTTATGGGCCTCTAGGTGTTGCTAGACTACAGCATCCATCATCCTTAATGATTAGCTGTGCTGCCTAGGGCTGATGGAGAATTGCAGGTCTGTATCTCTTGGAGAGCTACAAGCTGCCCATCACTCATTATGAAGCAAAGCAAAATTTAGGAGTAAATGAGTTTTGCCACCATTAATGCTGCTCTTTTCACTGCAAGTATTGTAGCTCATTATATATGAAGAACATTTTGATTAACTAAGTTCAATGTCAGTTTTTTTCAACATGAATTATGTAACTGAAAGCAACAGTCCTCGTTACTGATGCGTAACATGCAAGGCCCACTTTTATCAATAAATGTTGTTTGAAATAGTATAGGCATTTCTATTGCCTTAGTAGGATAATCTTCATGTACTGTTACAGATGAACCTATCCATAGTTGAATTGCAACAGTGAACACCCTGAGTGGTTTGAATAAATCCTCAATAAGGTAAATAGACATGGGCAGGGTGTCATTATTTCAGCTGCTATCCACACACAAAAGCTGACATTTTCAAAATGGAGTAGTTCTTATTCTGGGGGGGCTCCATGGCATCAGGCTAGCATACTTCCTCTTCATGCTTTTAGCTTTGAGGCACCACTGCATGCAATGATGTGTGAAACCAATCTTGACTTATGCATACCCCTTATCACTCATCGAACATAAAATATGATGAAAGGTTTACACAGGGATACAGGTAAGCCATGCTCTCACACTTTCCTCGCCTGAATTTTTGGAAAAGTTAACATGGCCCATGCATATTATACTTTATATTAGATACTAAGTTCAATCAAAAGGGAGCTGAAGGGACTTTAACTTGTAATATATTACATATGAGGCTTGGCCACTGCATGAACTACCCCTCAAAAATTAGTTTGTGCACTTTCCCATATTCCTTATCAATTGCCCAACAACAATGGTTCAACATCTTTTCACAAGGGAAAAATTATAATCAGCTGGTCATCCCTTCCTTTCATTATCTATCCAAACATGCATTAAGATTATAAAAACAACTAAGGATTCTCTTTAACATGGTTGATAAACTGGACTTCATTGTTATTAAAATGGCACAATGAACAAAACTTGAAATTTAAATATCAATTTTCACAGATCCTTTCAACAAACTAGGTCCCCTGAGTTTAACTCATTCTGCAGTATTAATTTGGTTTCAGTCAGAGATATCAACATTATAACAGCTTTAACAGCAAATTATTTGTATGGTTTGTTACTAGAGCTATTACAGATGGTATACTAGAGAAACCCCAAAAGTGGAGATTAGACTGAAAGCAATCACAGAGCAGATTTAAGTTTCCCCTACATGTTTATGAATCTTTTGGGGGGTGCTGTAGAGGTTGGTATTCCCCTTTCTCTCTCTGCAGTGCCTAAAGCTCCCCCACCCCAACTTAGTGAACAACCTCTAAAATCTTCCCAAGTTCACTGCTTCATGAGGAGCAGACAGGATCTCAAAACCATTTGACTCCATCCTGTAAGCCAGATGCAAAATGATGGGCATGAATGTACTGACATCTACCAGGATCTCCGAGGTCTCAGAACTGATATAATCATTTCATATCTATCTATTGGAACATAGATGCTTCTGCAATCTCACAAAGCAGGTAGTGGCCTGCGGCTAGGTATATGGATCAGCCTAATTACTACTAGACTCTCCTAAACCATACAGAATTTCAGCCACAGACTCTTAATCAGGTAATCCCCATCAGCTGCTTTGCAAAAATGCAAGGTCCTGACACAGTGAGATTCAGCAGAGCTGAATGGTAAGTGTTAAGAGCTTCTGTGTGAGTACCATCCACCTAAGTTGAACAAGTATCTCCATGTACAGCAGAATGAAAGACTTGAAAAACGTCTACTTGAAAACAGTACAAACTCACATCCTGTAATAAGGAATTTCAGTCAAACAACACAACTGAGTTACTTTTGTTCCCCCTTTTTAAAACACTGAGAATAGTTTAAAAAATACAAAAAATTTAAATGTTGAAAAACTTCAAAGACAATGCTAAATTGGTGTAAGTTGACTGAAGAGCAGTGTCAGGAATTTCATTCTTGCATTTCAAGTTCTTGCTTCAGGCTATGATTAAAAAAAAGAAAAGATATTATTATTGATGAATTAAGATGTAAAGGCATCCATAGTCTAATATGAATCTGTTCTGAACACAGAAAATCTCCTCCCACTTCCTGCTTCCATGGTGTTTCCACATGGAAACGGTTGGGCTGAACTAGAATCTTCCTTCATGTATTTATATACCTGCTTCTTTCACGTACAACTGGTATACATTATTTTGTTCATGAAAACACAAAAAAGACAAGATGGACTACAGTGAACATGTACTTATACAGTTGGGTCTCTACATTTGTGGCTGACTTTTGCAGATTAATATATTCCCCTCTAGGAATCTCTAGGTCCTCCAGTGCAACTCTAATGTTCACCAGAAGTTGCACTGGAGGACCTAGAGATTCCTAGAGAGAACACTTTTCCAGGCATTTGTAAGTCCTCCAGTGCAATTCTATGGTCATGTTCTGGCAAATATTAACCACACAGTTGCACTGAAGGACCTAGGAATTCCTAGGAAGGTGTTCTTTCAGGTAATAAAACCCCAAAACACCTATAATTTGCGGTTTTTCCACTTTCATGGGGGTCCTACACCCCTAATCCCATTGAATGTGAGGGGCCCACTGTGTTACAACTGCACCAACAAAGGACATCATGGAGGGAGTTACACAGAAGTTACCTTTTCAAGTAGGCATGGACATTGTCATAGCCATGGTACTTCGCCAAGTAAACCAGCACACCTGTAGCACATCGTCCTTCCCGTTGCCTGCAGAAGCTGCAGTTGCAGATCCCACGGCAAGGTGGACAATACCAGTTCTAAGAGGGAAAATATATATACACGTGTTCATAAGCGGAGCAATAATTCTGCAATGACTCACTCCTTTCTTGTCACTAGGTTTTGCCTAGACTTTTTAAAGTTTCACTGAAAGTGCTTATCCATTAACTCTAAAATACGAACATAGAGAAACATACATTTTCCTTTTACCAACTTTATCATACACTTAAATGAGCATCCAAGTGAAATGCTCTTACCGGATCCAACAAAGCTGTCCTGACTTCCTCTCCATAGCGATTGCGAAGACAAGGTCCACAGAACTGACCACGTACTCCTAAACATTCTGGATTGCGGCAGTTTGTCTTTGTGTCCGTAGTTTTCTGGCGACACTGATGACAAGTGGAACCCTACCAAGAAGAATAGTAAAAGGCAAAGAAAACAGGCTTGAGGTTGCTTTTAATCACCAAACACTATCACCAAATTGCTTGCTATGGTGCAGGCTCAGTGATCTATAGAAATGAAGCATCCCAAAAAAACATCACACCATTAAACCTTGTCTGTGGTCAGGCATGATCTGACTAGCACCTAGACTTTGAAATGGGATGAGTATTAGGGAAATGGCTATGAAGCTGGAAAGAATGAAAGACACTTAGCGTCAGTTAGATTCAACTATCTAAGAAAGGATTATGCTTGTGCACCGCTCCTACTCACTTGCTGCAATTGCACTTTTCCCTTCCAACATAACAGAAAACCGTATCTTGCCACTGAATCTTAAAACTGGGCAAACTAATGTCAGCTTAAGGTTCTGACAACTAAACCAGACGTTAAGGAGAGGACTGGAGGTTACAAGCATGGAACTTATTTACATGCTTCCAATCCAGTTTTATGGCGTATCTGAATTAACTCATTTCAGGAAGCAGATTCCTTAAACTTGTATCTGGAGGTACTGTGTAGATTATCTTGAAACTGTTAAGAAATTTGTAAGTAAGGGAAGAACTTGGAAGGGGTCAGTCCCAGCAAAATATTGGCTGGTATCCTGTTTGTGCATTACAATGGCACAAGTCAGGCTTATGCCATTGTAACTCACTTTTGTAACTCATTGAGTAGGTTTAAAATTCCTAACCGAAATGTATTTATTTATTTAATATGCCACCTTTTTCCTAGAGTAGGATCCACAGAAAGAAATCAATCAAAATATACCCATGCAATTCTCAAAACACTAAACTGTCACAATTAAAATAATAATCCCTCCCCAACTCATCTTGCAAGCAACACTGCCCCTCCAGCAGGATCATTTGTATGTCTTCAGAGGGGTGATAAGCAGAGATGCACCCAGTGGTGGTTTCTTCCCCTGTAGCTGGATGCACTGCAACAGGCATTCACAGAGACCTTGGGGGTCCCTTCCAAGATCCCTTCAGGTGACATCTTGAAAATAACTGGATGCATCTCAGCCCATTCCCCCGACCCCAGTGTCCAACAATATTGAAACAGCCATGTTGTGGGCAGTAGGGCTAAGCTGCTTTACAAGGTGGAAACTATTGAGGGATGTAGCTATGGAGAGGTTGCAGGATCTTCGTCATCATGTAACTGGCTGAGATTTTTTGTGCTGAGACACAAAAATGTTTAACTGATTTCTACATAAATCTAACAAATGAGAAACAGATCCTTGGCCAAATCTTGACATGAAAAGCTCATCCCTGTTCTATTCACCCCAGTAGTTTAGTTAATAAGTTAACTTGCCACTCTTCCTTGTCCACCCCCACCAATGGAATTTCTATTATTTTGGATTAGGGAGTGGGGCAGCTTCTAACTGTAGAGCACTAAAGACTCCTTTAAATCCAGTACTAGGAACAAAACACAGGATCACACTCCAAATTAGCAAAGGATAATCAGAGTGAATGGCACAAACTCTGAGATCTTGATTCCAGATTCTGTCATACATGAAAAGCATTTAGTACAATAATTTTGGCAAAGTGAATGGGTATGCTAGCAACCAACATGTCCTGAAGGCATCAGACCCCATCTGATCTCTAAATTTAAGTGGAGTCAAGCCCTAGTTAGTATTTCAATGGGGGACTGTCAAGGTACCATAGGCCACCTTTGAATAATCTTTGCCTAAAACACTCAATTATGTTCAATCAGGATGCCCTAAATCAACAGGCAACTTGAAGGCAGGCATAAACACAGAAAGAGGTATGTGAATCCAGAATGACTGAATGCAGGACGTGAATATCCTTACCATCACACGGTTGTACACTTTATCTCTGACAGTTTCACAGATGTTATCCAACTCTTTCTGAGTTATTTCTTCGACTGGACGGATAATATGGGGAAGAGTCATAGCACTAGGGCGTTTTCTTCTGGGAACATCCATTTCATCCTGAAGTCATCAGAAAACAAAAATGCATCAGGTATGTATTTGGCTGTGTTTGCACAGAGAAGCAGCAGTAGTAGCAACCATCAGCATTTCCTCTTCTAGCTGCACATTACATCCCTCACATGATCCATAAGGAAATCCAAAACACTTGTGTGCAGAAAAGGTCACTATCACTGCACAGAAGAAAGCACATGGAGGATATGGATATTAATAGCTGCTGGTCATGATGGGCCTGTGTCACCTTCACAATTTATACATTACTGGGGAATATAAATAGAAGGGTGCTGTGGGCTTGCAATAGACAACTGAATGGTCACTGTTGGAACAAAATCCAACAGTGATCAGCCTTCAATTTAATGAAGCACTGCCTTTATGCTAAGAACTATCTTCATCCAGTTTGCACACTGGAGATGCCAGGGTTTTACATCCCACTGCATGAAAAAAAATCTAACAAAAAGGACAATAGCGTATCTGCACTGCTCACTTACTAGACAAATCACTATTTTTCTGTGGAGACAATCTTTATTTAATCCAAACTAAAATTTAATTTTGAAGTTTCCACAAAATAACACAGCTATAATAATATGACCAACACAGACCTCAAAGTATTCATCAGACATTTTCCTTCTCACTAAAATGTAAGGATCTTCCTCCTGTTTCTCTTGCATGGGGCTTGGAGGACCTTCTATCAGGGATCTTGATCTTGTATGAGGCCTAGAACTTCTTTCTGGATTCCTCCTTAAAGCACTTCTGGGAAATGATTTCCTCGGAGACCTCTGTGGTTTCTGGGATAAGAACAAAGATAACCCAACAGCACAATTACAATTTCACCATGCATTACCTATAGTTTTTCAAACACTGACAATTTCCCTTGTACTAGTTTACATGGAAATAAGTAAATGTCTAGTAAGGCTTACTACTCAGTAAGCATGCACACAGGGCTATAGCCTAAGGCTCAGATGAAACACAAAGGTAGATGATCATGATCACTGCATTGTTACTATTGTTACTTCAATCGATACACTAATCTTTGCCATTTAAGATTACAGCTATGATTACAATTCAAATCATGGTTATATCTTCCAAAGAAATATAAAACAATACAACAGTTTGGAACCATTTTTTCTTTTTTCATTTACTTGGTGCTTCCTTTTCTGCAGAAAAAGCAATTCATAGTTTGACAATTTAGACATCACACCCTAACTATATGCAAGGGATCTTGTAACACCTTTGAGACTAACAGTGTGAAAGAGGTTGTAGCATAAAATTTCATAGATTTTGCCTATTTCCTCAAGCTTATGCTACAACTTCTTTCACAGTTAGTCTCAAAGGTGGTATAAAATCCCTTGGCATACTGATATTCCAGACTAACACAGCTATGTCTCTGAATTCTACACCAAACTATAGGTGAGCTTCTTTAGCCTTGCTTTGACATGACATGTGAACTGAATTTAATTTGCAAATAAAGAATAAATTCATTTGCATGATTGTAAGGAACAGGCTGACAGTTTTCAACAAAATGGCAGTGCATTTGATGGAAAATTTACTTTCAATAGACTGCACAACATAAATGAAGATAGGCACAGAAAGAAGCATAGGCACAAGAAAAGTGATACTGCAAAGGAAGTAAGTCCAAACAGTCACATTCAATTGGAAAAAATTAATGTTTCCACATCATTTTTTTCTTTCACATTTTCTCTCTCTACACTATATGCGAAGAGAAAGGAAGGAAGGTTTCTCTTCTACAGGTGCCTACTAGGATGCTGAAAGCTTCCAAAATAATTACAACTCAAAGCTTCTAGTATACTGGTCAAACAGATTGTGACTCCCAATACTAGATTTTTTTTTAATTTTAATTTTATTTTTTGCCTATGAAAGTAAACTTTCAGATTTGAACTTTGAAACTTAGGTTAATTGTTCCTGTGCAAAATAAATACAACCAAACAGGACTTTGCTTTATTTGTTTTAGATATGGAGACATTCTGGTGTTTTAACTGAATACTTAAATTTTAGAGAAAGGCACATCAAAAGGTAATCACAGCAGATAACAACTTTTTTATCATGCAATAAGATTATAAGGAACTCAACGTTCATTTATTTGGCCTATCAAGTTCATCTGTAACAGATTTTAAAAGAAACCCGGACATTTCAAGACTGTGACTCACCAAAGTAGGAGTCGCTAGTGGACCCTTTCCAGTAAAAATCCCAGGAACGCTTTTTAATTCTGCCATTAATTTTGCAAGCTAAAAAGGAAAAAAAAGTAGCAGAATATCTCAAGACAGTTGTGCTATCACAGAATTTCAATATGATGTTCAAATACAGCATATTAAATATGTAACAAACTTAGGGGTGAAACAGACGGTCAAAAAGAGCTGGCTTCCCAACAGACTGGGGGCATGACGTCCAGGCAGCAGCATGACCCCAGTCCACTGGGAAACCGCATAGCTAACCACATGTGCAGAGGATTCACAGTGTTTCGGTGATGCAGCGTTCATACGCGCTCTGCCAAAGAAATGCTGAAAATGCCGCCACAGCAGCAAAGGCATCCTTTCCTCAGCACAAAAAGGACTGGCTTTCTGCTGCTCCTTTTTGTTCTGGGAAAAGGCCAGGTTGGGGGCATTGCATGGGGTTGTCATGGCCCCAACACGGCGAGCAAAGGGGCAGCCAGAAGCCACTCCCTTGGGTGATCTGTTTAGCCCCTTGCTCTACTGAAGCAGTACGTAACAAGTCACTGACCCAGAAAAGCTAGAATTAAATGCAGGGCTGCCATCACTGAAGACATGTCCATCTAGGACTGGTTGCTAACTGAGGCCAGCATGAAACTAATATTCAGAAAGCAGACAAGGACTTCCTATTAAGAGCCCTTTAAGCTGGAAAGATGGACAATACTGGAATCTATAAATGAAAGAATATGGCGACCTGAATGTGGTTTTGTTACTTAGTGTAGAATGGTGTTACTCAAAATGATGGTCCATGGATCAGTGCCAGTATGTTCTGAATTTCCAGGAAAGATAGGACCAATTCCAACCAATGGGTACAACTAGTTTACTAATCTCTAGCACTTTGGATAAAGACAATTGCTGATCTACCACTTCAGATACCTTGGGAAGCACTGGTACAGAGTTCCACATGATGGTATTAAGTATAGTTTTATTAATTACAGGCAACTGAGAACTTTATTGCTTAGTTTCAATGAGGAAAAATTAATGAAAATGCACTTGAGAATGTCCTTTGCACTTACCATGGCTCTGTTCTCCTTTATATTTAAAGCTCTTTTCTCTAAGAATGCCGGGCCTCTTTCTTCATCCGAATCTGAATGCAGGTCCTGTTCACAGGAAATTTTAGGGGGTGGAGTTATTTCATTCTTCCCCCTCTTAGACTTCCGAGGTGGAAACTTCATAGCAACTTTAAGAGGGACAGTGCATTTCTGTGGTCTCTTACGCAGATATTCAGCTTCATCACTCTCATCATTTTCTTCAGAATCTGTTTCCAGTTTCTAGTTGAAGTTAAAAATGGAGCTATGATACTGATGCAATAGGATTAATACCATCAATTCCAGTTCTTCTGAACTATTCCAGATCAGGAATTTTTAGAGCTATAAGGGACTATTATTCAGGTTTGGTGAGGTTTAAACCACGACCTAGAACAACACACGCACACAAACAACTCCAGTTTTTAAAAATTGATTATTCATATATATGTTTTTAAAGTCTGGCTATGATTTTCCAGACTCTTTACTGGAACAATGCCAACATTTTAACTTTAACAGTTTATTGGCAGTTATACATAGTTAGACCAGAATCCAATGTCAGTTCCTTCTTTTCAATCATTTTGTTTTATATTGTAAGAAATGCCATTTGGAAATATATCCTCCAATTAACATAAATTTAACCAAAACAACTTGCTTTAAAAGAGCACCTTTTAAAGAACAATTATTATTTAAGTTAGTGGCCATAAGATCTTATCTGCATTTTGCTACTTAATTTTCTTATTTAGTCATATATTGCTGTAGACTTACATATTAATGCAAAAAAACAAAACAAAAACAAAACCCAAGTAAATGGTTTAAACTGTTGGGCAGGGTGGCCCTTTTGACCTCTTCCAACTCTGTCATTCTATGAAACCAAAAACACACACCCCTTTCTAGTTTTTTTTAAAAGCTGTTTTTCCCAACCCTGCTATTATCAGATATCACAGATATTAATACATTAATAGAGGTTTGTTTTCTCTTCAGACACTTAAAAAATTGACGCACTTTAGATCCAAAGCCCAACACATTTATTTGAGATGACTCAAAACAAAACTGTATTGATACCTACAAGCAGAGCACAGCAACTAAACTATATAGTTTTCACTTTCACCAGGTGTGAGCAGCAGAATGCTTCACGGCTGCACATCAAACAGCCTTATTTCACTAAAATCATCTTGAATAAGAATCTCTTGTTGTGAGTATACGAATCAGTGAGATGCAGAGCTTGAAAAAACTACAGTTTTGGTCTGCAGCTTCCTAAATTCATCAAACTATATAATAGGGGAGTTGTAATCCAAAAAAAGTAATTTGTCTAAGCTCTGCAAATGTCTTGTGCAGCTCTACACTTGTCAAGTCCCAATGTGAGCATCTCTCATCTTGCCAGATATCAAACAGGATAAGGGGTAATTCCTGCACGAACTACTGAATATGCTCAGGGTCAGACAGGCTCTTATTTGAAAAGAACTGGAGCAGGAGGAGGAATCTAGAAGTAGTTTTTAAAAAGGAAATAAACGAAATATGCACGAGGAAGGAAGCAAGAATAGACTAAAGATACCAAATCAAAGCCTGCACTACTGCTCAAAGCCAGCCTCAGTCACTACAACGCTTAGGTACTGGGCTTTGCAATCTCAAACTTGTTTAATCTGACATTTATCTCTCTGGACACAGCCCCTTAGAAAAGGCACACATCAGTCAGGCAGAAGGAATGTTGTCCACTAATATTCAACAGCTATTTCCATAACTTTTTTCCACCATACTGTTAGTCAGGTGTTCATGTACTCCTTCTTAGGTCTAGTGCTATCTGCATAAAGCACACCACCAGTATCCACAATCCAAAGTACACTTCAAGTACCCTACACATCTAGATGCTCACCACAGCAAGTGTCAAACCAATTTTAGCATAATACCACAGAAACACTCCAAAGCTAGTATTAGCTATGCAGTGAGGCTGAAAGAAGACAAGCAGAACACTTAGATTTCAATGGGGCACAGGGCTAAACAGTTAAATACCTCTCCTAGATATTTAAAACACCACTATGGTGCTGCTAACAAGCAAACCACAATACACAGGAAATCCTGTTCACGGACCTCCCATGTCATGTCTAGTCTGGCCTTATTGATTTACATCAGATTTGCTTTTGTACAGTACTGCCTCGACTATTTTCCTGAGATTTTAAAAGTCACAGATAGCCCTTGTTCAATTATTTTGATCCAAACAGTATTTGTTGACCACCTGAAATTTGGCCATCTTAATCATTTCCCCAGACTACTGGAGGAGTTCTTCCTCAGAAAACCCAAGAATGTTTTTCCAGTGACCACATTTAAGATAGCTTGCCTAATTATTTATGCTGACTGTGATCATACACTGCTGTACAATACTATCCTTATTTCTCTCCCTTCAAGTGTAAAAGCAATATAAACATTTTAAAACAAAAATAAATATAATACTGTATTAAGATTTGCCACTACAGTGGATCCTTGTTATACGCTGGGGTTTGGTTCCAAGATCCCCCGTGTATAACAAAATCCGTGTATGCTCAAGTCCCATTAAATATAATGACATAGCAAAATGGTGTCCCTTATAAAAAATGGAAAACCAAGGTAAATTTATACTTTTTTGGAACATTTTCAAAACGTGTATGCTTGAATCCGTGTATAAAAAATCCGTGTATAAGAAGGGCCGACTGTACTAATCAACCACTAGCTCATTTGTAACCCATTTTTCACCAATTAAGCTCCTCTTTTTACCAGTTCATGCAGTGGATAAGGAGCAGCCCTCAACCCCTCCAGATTCCTAAAATATCAGTTTTTTTTTTTTTTTTTTGCCAAAAAGTGTGTGTGTGTGAAGGGGTGGGAGGGAGAGAATGAGAACTGCCTCATTTGGAAACACCTAGGGGAAGCAATTTGCCTTCTAAATAGGTTGCGGGCCTACCCCAACTGTTCTATCGTTTAAAGAATACATTTTTCAAAACGACGCACAGACTTCTAGACACTCCCTGGGTGAGAGGCACAGCCTGTGAAGCTCCTGAACTGAAAATCTTTTGCCCGCTCATGCTCTTTGGAACAGATTCCCATACTTAGGACTATGCAAAACTAAAGAACCATGAAAGACTACTTTGATATCAATGTGCATCCTTAATGTGATGACAATTAGCAAGTTAAAATTGTACAACTCACCAGTGCATCCTGAATCTCACTTTCTGAAAAACCACAGAATGACTCATCATCTGAATCCTCATTAAAGATCTTGGCCACTTCTTCTGTAACTTCTGGCTTGAAACTGGATTTCTTTAAAAAGAATAAGTATACTAGATGTTTCTCTTTCTCGCCTTTTTAAAAAAGAACCTATTTTCCATAAACTGTTCAGACAGCAAATCACATTTTACAAGTGCACTACAAGAGAATAGCTTTTGTAACAAAGAAAAATGGTTCAGGGGGTTTACAAATGGTTTCAGAGCTGTTATGGCAAATCATCAGGCATGTTAGGTTAGGCGACATTTCAAAAGGATAGAATAAGTGGCTAATCTACCTCCAACAATTACTACCTAGAAGCAGAAGGGAAAAAGTGAAATGAAATTACAGTACATACTGTATATTCATAACTGCTGTATAGAAATGTAAGCAAAGCATTTTAATCACATATGGGCCATTTTCAGCATCACACATTCAATTCTGTTTATTCTCACACTTTTTACTTACTGTGTTTGCAAAATTATCAGAGCCAAAACTGTCACAGCTGTCATCAGAGGATGAAGAGGTTTCCATAGGGATTGGTTTTGTATTGCGGAATGCTGTAAATTTCGTCTTTTCTAAAAGGTTGCCCTGTAAAATGGACAATGGCAGTTCAATTAGTCATTGTAAAAGGTAGGCTTTCCAAGGTGACCATATAAGGGCCAAATATCAAGAGTTTACACACTACAATATCACAAAGATAATAGAATGAGACCTTCATTGTATTTTGTGTATGGTGACACCACAAGAAAAATCCCTGTACACTATCTGCTAGGCATCAGGCATTTTCATTGCACATACAGAACAAGACATATTTACATACAAATACTAATGTTAAGAGTCATGAATTGAAATTTATTATCTACTGACTACATTAGTACAATAATCTTGTTTAAAATTTACATTTCTGCAAACTTAGAACAGTTTCAGTTCATTTCAGAATGAAAGCAATGGCATGACCCAAGATACTCCCTAACATTTTTTAGGTGCAATACTGTGACTGGTTTTATTAAGTTTTCCAAACTTGCCTCTCAAACTGTGGCCAATTCATGTGATGGCATCCAATGCCTTTATCCAATGGCATTCATCCCTTTTTCCTATGCAATCAATGCCTTTTCCCCTGTGAATAGTATCTCATGTTCAACTTCTTAAACCATTCATGTGACTGCACTGGCAAAAGAAATGTAGCCTGTGGTTACAGAGGAATCCTGGCACAGGCTCAGCACAGGTGTGTCACTTGGCTCTTACTGTAAGTGATTTGTGGCAAACTAAAAGGACTTTTAGACAGAGATAAAAGAGCCATTAGGCTGGTCAATAATTACCAAGGATACAGTACATATAAAAATGTGTTCCTCTAGGCAAACCTAAATGTGCCAACTTTGGGAGTGTCAAAATATTTCTGGAGGCAAGACATTCAAATCTGCTTCTTCAAATATCCTTCCACATCTTTTTCAAATACCCTTCTCCACAATTATTTTACAACTCTAATCTGGCAATATGTAATACAGCTTCCTCCAGCAGACTCCAGAGAGGATTGATATAATCCCATACACTACGTTGTTATGCGTCATCAAGGTGGCACATTATGGCAACCCTATGAAATCAGAGACCTCTAGGAAATCCTGTTATTAACACCTCTAGCTCAGTCAGGTCTTGCAAACTGGGGGGCCTTTCCTTGATTGAACCTGTACATGCTCTTCCTCTTCTCCTGTTGATAATTATAATTGGTTTAGAAAGAATTCTAAAAATACAAACAGATTTTTAGTAGTGCAAAGTGCTATGGGTCTAAACACTTTTGCAAAGACCCTACAAATGATTCAGTGTTAAACTCAAACAGTGATTAAAAGTTAAACAACATGCCTTGCACACCAGTACAAAAAACAGATGGGTGATGGGGGCAGTTCCTCTCTTTAGATAGCATAGTTTTCAGTATCATGGGTGAGACTACGATCCTATGTGTTAGAAGAAAGCTGAGTGAACAGTGGGGCTTACATCTGGGTGAACATGAATAATGTATCCTAACTCTTTTGTAAAATATTAAAATAAAATATCAAATAGTTGCTAAATAATATCACTACATTATAACTAGTACAGAACAAAAGTAATTTCTGTAGCACAATTTAAAAAAATTTCTGGTTATAATATAAACATGGGCACCATCACAAAATGTCTTCCAATGTTCTGACAAGGTATTAGGAAATGCACAGGCTGTTAATAGTGTGCTGTTTAGCTAATATTTAGCTTTTGTCTTGTAATGGATGTGATTTAAATGATTTCAATTTTGTGGATAATTTAACTGCATTTTAGCAATAATGTTTTATATAGATTTCACTTCTGTCACTGTGCGCGTTTTTAACTGTATTTATCTTAAGCTATGCAGGCCACCTTGAGTCCCAGTAATGGAGAAAATGCAGGATACAAATGAATCACTAATAATGTACAACATGGCTTCCGTGGTGGGTGCTTTCACTTCAAAACAACGCACAAAGACTGTGGTGAGGTTTAAAGAGCTGGCCTATACCTCAACTAGACTAGACCATTTGAATCAACAGGAATTTGGCAATCTGAATCTAGTGTGAGTTTGATTGATTTAATAAGCCTACTCTAGCTGACACTAACAGTTTGTTTGTTTGTTTCAAGAGTTTATATCCCACGTTTCTCCCACAATGGGATTCAAGGTTACAACAGTTTAAAAAAACAGAACTAAAACGCTGATTTCAAAAGTTTTTTAAAATGTTGGGTTTAGAT
>NC_056522.1:207214424-207244342 GCF_019175285.1 Sceloporus undulatus
TAATGTGCCCAAGAACTGAGCATCTGAGTTGAGATTTGGCAAGACAAAATAATAATAATAATAATAATAATAATAATAATAATAATAATAATAATAATAAATGAAATAAATACTCCTTATGATCTAATTTTCATCATAACAGGCTGCTTGCTGAGTTCACAGAAAGACAAGTCAATAATTGCCCGAAATCACTTTTAAAAGAAGATTATCCCAAATTACAAGTAAGAACCACACCTTATTTGGATCACCCCCAACCATACTCTCAGACCCATCTGGACCACTAGCAAGCTCTTTTTCTTTCATGCAAGCTCCCCCATATTTTTACAAGCATATAACCATGAAGCCAAGTGGTTCATCGTGCAAGAGCACACATAACCCCCTCTTCTCTACCCCAAGACATCACACAGTTCTAAGGGGGAAAATATTTTTAAATAACTGGGAAGACCAGGATGCCTCAAGAAGTGTCACCAAAGAGCAATCCACAAATCACAAGAGGCACCCAAGATTACACCCAACTAGCTCCACTATTATTATACACACTCTTATGCAGAGCGGTGTCAGTTTAACCATAAATATATCAAGGTGTCAGCTAGGACTGCAAAAAGAAGACACAGCATAAGGGGTAGGGTCTTAGGTAAAGGTGGAGATTCAAATCACCACTCAGCTAGGTAACCTCAAACCAAATCTAATCTGCACTGCAGAAAAAAATGCAGTTTGACACTGCTTTAACTTCCATGGCTCAATGTTATGGAACTCTGGGATTTGTAGGGTTTTATTTTGTTTTTATTTTTAATTATTTAGCCTTCTATGTCAGAAAGCTCTGGTGCCTGCACAAACTACAAATCCCAGGATTCAAATGCATGCTGCCATGACAGTTAAAGTGGTGTCAAACTGCATTATTTTTGCAGTGCAAATTAGATCCCAGTCACAAGCTCACAGCCTCATCTACTTGTTAGTGTGATACAAGGATGAAACAGTTGAGAGTGGCGGACCAGTGCAGTTCCTCACTTTCCAGAAAAGAAAGACATAATTATAGGCAATTGGCAAATACAATGCCAGCTCTGGCACACCAGAAAGGAAAAAAATGCTGATCCCCACACCAGATATTGTTTTCTTTGTTGGGAGATGGTTTGCCATTACCTTCTCCTCTGAGGCTGAGAGCGTGTGACTTGCCCAAGTCACCAGTGGGTTTCATGGCCCAGTGGGAAATCGAATCATTGTCTACAGAGCGGTAGTCCAATGCTCTGTACTATGCCATGCTGGCTTTCTCAAAGGGGAACTGTGGTCCAAAACACAGTGCAGAAATAATCCAGTTTGAGACGACTTTACCTGCCCTAGATCAGTGCTAGGGAATCTTGGGAGTAATAGTTTACTCTACCAGAACTCTCTGATAGAGATGGCTAAATGTCTAACAAAACTACAGTTCCCAGAACTCCTTAGTAAAGTGGTCTCAAACAGGATTATTTCTGCACTGTGTTTTGGACTCAAGAACCTATAAAAAAGCCCCACTCCAGCCTCTGCAGTGTATTAAGTGCTTTACAAAAGTTGAAAGTGGAGCCTGGCCTTGGAGGAATTTCCCCTAAGACAGAAGTGAAGAAGAAAATAGTTAATTAAGGTTTTATCTGAGCCAGAATCCCACATGGCCTCTTTTTTTAAAAATATGCCTTTAAGCACATAGTAGTACAAAGACCACATGCTTGTGAGGAAAAGTGCCTTGTTTCACCAATGAGTAAGCCTAACCACAAAGGCTTCCACACACACACACATACACACAGAGGAGACATAAATCCAAGATGAAGGAAGGTATTTGGGTGGGGGAGAGGCCAGGACTGAAAACACACCTCCCAGACAGGCTTGAGCTTGTTCCATGCTTAAAATGCCTGCAGACCATCATTAACAAAGGACACAGCCATTTTAGTGTCCTCCAGTAAACAAGTGGATCATGAAAGAAAGAAGATGGTAGCATCAGCTTGCCTAGACTTGAGCCTACTTCCTCAGAGTCATGTTTCAACTGAGGAGGTAGGCTCAAGACTAGAAAAGCTCATGCTGCCAACCTCTTTGGCAGGAAAGCTAACTGGCGCTTCAGTTTCCCTCCTCCTCTACCAATCCAGTTTGCCCAGGAACTAAGGAAGAGCCCATTTTAGCCCCAACTTGCCCAATAATAGCTGGTACAGTGGTTGGAGTGTTCAGCTGCAGCTCTGGAGACCAATATTTGAATCCCAGCTCAGCCATGGAAGCCCACTGGGTGCCCTTACTCAGGTCACTCTCTCAGACTCAGAGGAAGACAATTGCAAACCCTTTTAGAGGTTTGCCTTAGTGTCAAAATAAGTCAAGAACACTGAAGGCACACAACACACACTTGAAGGTCCAAAACACACTGCAGAAATATCCAGTTTGAGATTGCTTGAAGTGCCCTGGCTCAATGCTAAGGCATTCTGGGAGCTGTAGTTTTCTCAGACATTTAACCTTCTGTGTCTGAGAGCTCCGGTGCCACAAGGATCCACTAACCCTGAGCCAGGACAGTTCAAGCGCTCTCAAACTGGATTGTTTCTGCAGTGTGTTTTGGACCCAAGAAGACTTTTAGCGACCCTGTGAATCTCACAGGGTTTTCTTAGGCAACTAAGTCGGCTCCTAAGAAAGCTATTTTTCTTTCCTAAGGGGAAAAAAACCTAAGGTGAAACAAGGCCCATCAGCCCAAAAGTTTTACCTCATGAGCAGTGTGGCCAGGTATCCTCACCACAAAGGAGGACAAGGCCCCACAAAATGGAGAGCATTCAAGGAAAAAGGAGGACATGATCAAATGAAATGCTGAAAACACTCATAGGATCTCATTTAGTCTTGCTCAAACTGGGGAACGTGACCAAAGAAAAGCTAAAAAAACAGTCCTATAAATGTAAATTCATGCTTCTTAGTCATGCTCAGTAGGGAAGGCATGACCTTAAAATACTCACAGATAAAGCCATGGTCCTTAGTCTGGCTCAAAATGGAGGAGACGAACAAATAAAGGGTCAAAACACTGACATAAATGCTCCTTAGTCCTGGTCAAAATGGAGGGCATTCCAAAATAGAAGGTAAAAACACTCATATAATAAAAGTAAATTCATGGCTCTCAGTCATGTTCGAAATGGAGGATATGATCAACTAAAAGCTAAAGACACTCACATAAAGATAAATTCATGCGTCTTAGTCTTGCTCAAAATGGAGGACATTCCAGAATAAACGGTAAAAACACTCAGAAATATAAATTCATACTTTTGTGTCATGCTTAAAATAGAGGACATTTTGAAATTCCTCCTGGACAGAAGGTGGAAGTGTAGGACATGTCCTGGGAAAGGAGGACTTCTGGTGAGCCTGGTTTTACCCCACAAACAAAGTACCTTCTCCATCGAGTCAGGCTGAAGGGAGCACAAAAGCAATGGTTCCTATGTGCAACTTTAAAAAGTATTTTGGTGAATGCATTACTAAAACAGTATTTTTTAAAAAGGGGCTCTTCTCAACCTCCTCCAAGTGATGCATGTGTGGGACCTTGGGCAAGAAGTCACACTCTCTCAGCCTCAGGGGAAGGCCATGGCAAAAACCCCTCTGAAGAAATCTTACCAAGAAACCCCCATGATATAAGCCAGAAATTACTGGAAGGCACACAGCCATCTATAGATGGAGGGAGGAAAGGTCCTGGAAAAGGAGGACATGCCTGGTCCCTCCCTCTCTCTCTCTCTTTGGACAGGCGGAGTTTCCGGGGGAACTTTTCCAGCTCAGTCAAGATTTCTGAACTCGCATTTATGATCAGGGCTAAGGAGTAAAGGACTAAGAGGTTTTCACATGAGTAGGAGTAACATTCACACTGTCAAGGAGCCACTGCTCCTCTGCCCTGATTTACAGGAGTGCCTTTTCTTTTTAACCTTTTAGTTTGGAACGTCCTCCATTTTGAGCCAGACTCAAAAATGTCCTCCATTTGGAGCCTAAGGATGAATTCACATTTATAGGACTGTTTTTCCCCCTTTTACTTTGGAATCTCCTCCATTGTGAGCCTGACTCAAAAAAAATGAATTCACATCCACAGGCTTTTGTTTGGTCCTGTCCTCCATTTTGAGCCTGACTCAGAAAGCATGAACTTACCTTTCTGGGTTAGCGGATTGAGCTTTCACTTTGTTGGCTGGCTCTTTGCTATGGGATTCTGGGAGTTGGAGTTTGTTGTAAACTCCAACTCCCAGAATTCCATAGCAAAGAGCCAGAAAAAGAGTCAAAGCGGTGCCAAACCAGGTTATTCCCCCAGTGTGGATGCAGCCACAGCTCTCTTCCTGGATGCCCTCCCTCCATTTAAACCAATGGGACGCTCCTAGCGCGCGCGAACCAGGATTAGCAGCAGCAGCCGCAGCCTTCTTACCTGCAGCTCTAGAGGCACCAAGGAAACAGTGACCTTCCTGAGTCCGCGCGCCGCAGCCCAGGAAGGCAAAGCTCGCAGCTGCACCATTTTGCAAGGAGGGCAAAAAGCAATGGGCAAAGTAGTCGCCACGCGCCAAAAAAGGGGAGGGGGGGTCTCGCGCCAAAGCCTCTCCGAATGGAGCGGGAGGGGCAGGGGCGGGGCTTGCCTCCTGCCAGGTCCTGGAAGGGTCAAAACAACAAAAAAGGAGAAGCCTGGCTTTTTTTTTTTAATTTTTAGTATTCTCCTCGCGCCCTTTTCACTCATTCATTCCCTTATAGAAGGAAAGACAAGGGAGAAGGGAGGACTTTTTTTTCTTTCTAAACTCCAGAGTGGTTTTTGTGGTGCTGCCAGGACCCAACTCAGTGGCGCGAAATAGTAATGAGGAGTTTGCATTAGAAAGGGAGGGATGCCTTGCTGCTGAGGGGAGAAAGACACTCTGCCCTGAGGCATCTCTCTTTAGTCTTAACATGCAGAAACTTAAGATGGGAGGACCTGAGGCATTCTCAGGCCACACATTGCAAGTGTTGACCAAATAAGTGCTACAAAAAACACTCACATAAATATAAATCCATGCTTCTTAGTCATGCTCAAAATGGAGGGCATTCAAGGGAAAAATGTAGGACATTATAAATAAATAATACAACTTTAAGCATCCAGTGGAATAACGAAACTATATATCAGCCACCTAGAAATCTATCACACTGTCAGAATGTTGTAAAGTAACCAGAGGAATTCATATACCTCAGGTTTTACAAAACTTACATCATAAACTACAAAAAGAAAACCCTATGCCTTCTTTAAAGGGACTTGCATTTGAATTTTGTGTTAGTTTCTGATTGTTCCCTTCATGATTTGTTAGGCCTTAAAGATTGGGATACCTCACATTATGGTTACTTTATAATATTATTATTATTATTAAGCTTTATTTATATAGCACTGTAAATTTACACAGCGCCATACACACAATTAAAATAGATAAAATAAATCTGCCTATGGCAGATTAAAGAAAAATAATGCATATTAATTAAATAATACATAGTACATAAATAATACAGTAATATTATTACTGTATGGTGGATTTCTAGATGGTTTATGTAGTTTCCATTATTCCATTATGGATGCTTAAAAATGTATTATTGTAGTAAGCACATGCAATTGATGGTTTAAAGAGGTTTTTGTAGTGTTGTTAAGTATTCACACAAGTATCTGACTTTCCTGGTTAATCCTTTTTTTTTTGTTACTCAGTTTAGAGACCTTTTGTGTGTAATTGTACATATCCTACTGCATTTTCCTTTTTGGGAGGAAAACCCACCCACACCACTCTTAACAAAACACAGGCAAAAGTTTCTAGCACATCTGGAGGAAGGGAAACGATTCTTGGAGGGTGGAAAGTTCTAGTTTTATTTTAACAAAATAGCTTTTAATTGCTTTCCACAAAGAAAGAGTGACCAGGTGTCCTCCTTTTCCAGGACTTGTCCTCCATTTCAACCTCCTGTCTGGGAGGAATTCCAAAATGCCCTCCATTTGGAGCATGATTAAAGCATGTTTTTAGCTCTTATTTGGTAATGTTGTCCTACATTTTTCTTGAATGACCTCCATTTTGAGCATGACTAAGAAGCATGAATTCCTATTTATATGAGTGTTTTTAGTGCTTATTTGGTAATACCGTACATTTTTCTTAAACGTCCTACATTTTGAGGTGCCTTGTCCTCCTTTGTGGTGAGGACATACCTGGTCGCCCTTCATAAAGATGACTGTATTTTGACTAAAATACAAAATCCACAAAACAGTGATACCTTTATAAGTTGCTTCAGGGGTGATCTATAGAAAGGGTGAAAAGTTATTTTTGTTCATTACTTCTCCATTCAGGATGAGCAGTTGTCCTCACCTCACTGCAAAGGAGGACAAGGCACTGTAAAATGTAGGACCTTCCAGACAAATTAAGGATAGGACCAAAGAATAGCTAAAAACACTCATATGAACATAAACTGATGGTTCTTAGTCATGCTCAAAACAGAGGAAATGTTGGAACTGTATAAGTGAATAGAAGGTTAAAATGGAGGAGAAAAGGAGGCGCCTGGTTTTCTGCACCAAGGATATATATGTCCAACAACGTCTTTTACATAAACCTTAACATTACACAGTTAACAATTCAGCAGAAACAAGTATGCCTTTTGACTTGCCTTCAATTACATGTGACGAAATGTGCCGTAGCCCTGGAAAACCTATCCCAAATAAAACCTGTTACAAGGTCTCATAAGACTTAAGTTTTGCTACTGTAGACTAACACTATAAAACACTCATTTCTCTATAAATTTTTGACTTCAATAAGTAATTTTTTAAAAAAATTAGCATGAACGTAAAAGTTGTGACACTTCTAGAGTTGGCATATCCTAATACAAAATATGTTGCGCTCTGTGGTGAGGAAAACCATATTGCTGAAAATATGGAAAATCTGCACACATTTAAATCTTCTTTGGTATACTTAACAGGAAGCCTGCTGCCAACGTACCTGACAAGTACAGCTCTGTATGTAGAGAGATCCTGTAGCACATTTGGGACTCGCTGAAAGAAAGAAGTTGGCAGCATGAGCTTTCCTAGACTTAAATCTACTTCCTCATGCACTGATAAGAGCTCCTGCTGGGTCTGGATGTAAATGCATCTGAGGAAGTAGACTTAAGTCTAGGAAAGCTCATGCTGCCAACTTCTTCCTTTCAGTGAGTCTCAAAGGTGCGACAATATCTCTCTACATACTGATTCTACAGACTAACACAGCTATATCTTTGAAGTCCAGCTCTGGTACATTTCATTGTCATCCTGGTTCTCTAGCATTTGCTAGCAGTGATGGGGAATCCAGGAAAGTCAGGCCTGGCTGCATGTGTGTGGCGCAGGGATAAACCACATAATCTGTAACGTGAAGCAAAAATAATCTGGAAAGCAGAGATCTTGCACAGAAACAACTCACAATAGAACGCAGGCAGCATGAAAAGTCTCTGTGTGGGTTATTATTGCTTGTGTGAGCATGCAGCAGGCTGACATGTAAAAGAATCTCCATTTTAGGTAAGCCCTTAATTACATACTTACCTGCACCAGTGGCTGCTTAGAGAGTGCAGGCAAAAGCAAATGAACTAAAAACTTTCCTCTGGAGATTAGACTAGCTTTTCCTTCTCTTCAATCCGCTTTAACTCAAGAATGCTTTTCAACTAGCAGAGAAAAGGGAGTTCTACTGTTACAGGTTAAAGTGATTTAGCTTCCGAGAAACCTATCACTATTCACACATGTTTGCAGCAGGGCAAGCAGGAGAAGGATGGTCTAGAATCAATATACTTCAGCTATCAACAAATTGGATATTAGAAATATTGTGGGAGAAATGCAAGCAAATAAGCAGTACTGTAACGTTTGTTAAGTGACACTGGTCTCAATCTGAGATTAAAGAAAGAATAACATAACGGTTTA
Organism: Sceloporus undulatus; assembly: GCF_019175285.1. Taxonomy (NCBI): domain Eukaryota; kingdom Metazoa; phylum Chordata; class Lepidosauria; order Squamata; family Phrynosomatidae; genus Sceloporus; species Sceloporus undulatus. The sequence continues at coordinate 207,222,304 of NC_056522.1, forward strand.
ATTTAGGTTTATGCTCTTGTTGTTTATGAGCCACAGTTCCTGCTAAGGATTTTTTGCAATTGCCATGCTCCAAGAGCCCTCTTTATTTAAAGGGAGTTTATATCAACATCACTAGGAATAAAGCCTTGATTTAGTTCTTTTCCTTAAACAGTTTTCCTTCTTGAAGAAAGGTCTGCAAAACATACCTATCCTTTTGCTCCAAAATACACATATTTTGTGTCACTCCATTTGAAATGCCACAGATCATCTGGTAAACTGCAGACTCTCTAGCGTTACACATGGTTAACTATCTGTTTTGAATGGTACATCTGCTCTGTAGAAATAATGCACTTTGGCACCATCCTATGGAATCCTGGGACTTCTACTTTTACAAGGCCTCTACCAAAGAGTGCTGGTGCCCCACAAAACTACAAATCCCAGGATTCTGTAGTATGGAGTCATGGCAGTCAAAGCTGCATTATTTCTACAGTTCCACTCTAGTTCTGATTCATAATTTAAACACAACTGATCGTTAACTGACAAATAAGATTATTGTTCTTTGATTAATGATACACCAGGAAGAAAACATAATTGTCCTGTTGCAGGAATGAGAACTCAAGTCCCATGAGCCTTACTGGCTAGGGTTGATGGGTGTGTCAGAGGGTGGAGGAGGGTGAGCAATCGGGTTGGGGTCCTGCCATGGAGGATGACACCCCGGAGGACCCAGAAGGAGCCCAAAGTGGGGAAGGAGGGCCCGCAGAAGGCGAGCCAGCTGTGCCCAGGGCGGAGGCCAAGGAGGGGGCGGGGTTAGGCGATAGAAAAGGGGAAACGCTGGAGTCGGCAGGGGGGCGAGGAGTGGAACATAGGGGCCCAGAGACGCCACAGAGGGTGGGAGAAACCGGCCACAAGGCCGAAGTAGAGACCTGGGTGTGGGACGCCTTCTCGGCGGAGATCAACCAGCGGCACTTCCAGGGCCACAGGACGGGTCCAGGAAGGAGAGTAGCGCCACGACCCTCAGTGGAGAATTGGTGGCCCTTCCGCGTACATCTCACGGGGGACGACCCAGAGCCTTACCAAGCCCGCCTGGTAATCAATCCCGGTCCACATTTGTTGTGGGACATAAGGGGAAGGTGCTGGCCACCAAAGCGCGGGTCCCGAGGCCAGTCTCGAAGGGGTCCCGCTGACGCCCTGGAGGACTCAGACCCCGAAGTGCCGTAATCAGCCCAGTAAACTGGACTGTAAGCTGGCCACACTGCAACCAGGACTTTAGTTTCTGTTATATGTTTAAGCGGTTAAGTAACCTGTGCTGTTTTGTTGCCTTCAGGCCTGCATTTGTGTTACATTAAAGTTACTTGCAGCATCTACCTGCCTCCTAGCCATGTATCATGGAACCCATGGGACCACCTCTCCCCGCCGATGGGGCTTGGGGCCTGGCAACAGGGTGTTATAGACTAGCAACAAACTGGAGAACCACACCACTATTTGGCAGGGACATTCCCAATTAATCCTCTGTCGTCCCACATTTTAGCTGCTTTTAAAATGTCCCAGTTTCTCTGCCCTCCTCCCATTTTCACACTTTTTCCTCAGCGTTTTTCCAGCACCGTTGTGTGGCTTCGCAGGGGGGGTTGTGGGTACCACGGAGGGATTCTTCCCTGGCATACATGGATTCATAGCTGTTTATTGTTGAACAAGATCTGCAGTATGTCACAGTGATGCAAATTTGATTGACAGTTAATATAACATAAAAGTTGGCAAATAAACTTTTTATCCCCATTTTTTTCTGCCAGACTTTTTTAAATGATAAATTTGCCTAGCTTTTACTTTGTTGAGGCACAACATTTGCCTAGCTTTTACTTTGTTGAGGCACAACAATTTTAAAATATACATGCAATTAAATAAATTTACACTTGCAAATGTGTAATGGTCATTTTCTTCTTTCTGAGAGGTCACTGTTCTAATCTTAAAGGAATCATAACAAAACAAGGGCATAATTGCTGGTTATTTTAATATAACCATGTTCTGTAGCAGTTCAACTCTTCTTGGGCAGCAGAACATGGTTCGGTGCTTTTATGGGTACAGTATGCTAAAATCAAGTTATCTTCTGATTATACAAGATATATACTATCCCCTTGTACTCAAAATAATTTGTTAGACTGCTGTGCCAGACCACATACTCTCTTTATTAGAATTTCAGACAATCCAGCTATGTTCTCTTCCAGTCCCTTTGAATTAGTGAGGTTTTATATCAGTTCTGAAACATTTTTTACTTGGATATGGTAAACTACTGCTTCAACTGATCTTTATTAGTTTTATTGCCATGAACAAGTCCTATATAACTCCAGTGTCTCAAAACAAATTGATTTGAACTGTTAATCTTTGGGCAGTACATCAAAAAAGAAAAAAGGAAAAAAAAGGGGAAAGATGTGTGCAAATACACATCCACAAATGTTCGGAACAAAATCATATTTCTGAGACTGTCATTATGCTTTTACTCATGCAAAATGCCAAAAGACTCCCAGGTTGTATTTTTCCCCTCTTGCAAAAAAATAAAGGGGGGAGGGGGGAAAGGGGGAAAGAGTATATTTACTTATCTCTTTAAAAAGACACATCAAAATAATTAGGCCAAAGATCATCACAAGTGGGAGGTTTTTAAAAAAATAATTAAAATGCCTGCCTTTTGAATCTCAAACTCAGTATTCTTGGGAGTGAATTTATAGAGCACATCAGCAGGCTGTGGTTTCATTCTCTACGGCATCAATTGAGTTGGAAAGGAGAATTGTTCTAAGTAGAGCAACATACAGAGGTCATTGTTTTGAGTGATTTCTCACAGGAGGAAAAGGAAGAACAAAGTATGTTTGAGCAACTTCACCTCATTAAATCAGCTCAGCAAGTTGCTGGATAATGGTCAGTAGATGGTGGTTTTGATGTCTGCCCATGTAGGGTACCTACTCATGTTGCTGTCAGTGATTGTCAGTCAAATATGGCCGCCAACTTGCACTAGAGATAGGCTCTGGGGATGGGTTGCAACGAGTTAAAATTAAAGCAGCAACTTTATTTTCTTTTTCTTTTTTGATGGTGGTGGGGAGTGATACAATATTCTGACTAGAGAGACTGTAAGAGAGAAGGACTTATTTTAAGGCTAGAAACCTTGAGGCTAGTTATTTTAAGGCTAGTAACATTCAACTCAAATGAAAGCATGGTGGGGGGGGGATTAAGGGCAGGGTCATTTTTTAAAAACCACATACACACCAAAGCATCACTGCATCTAGCTAGAAATGAAAATGGTAGACCCCAGTAATTGTAATGACATTTTGGCAAGAATAACTGAAAATCTGGCAGTTTGTGTTTGGACTAAAATCTAATAATTCGTAGTGTTTTGTTAACAAATGTTTAATGTAACATCAGGGTGAAATAAGGTTACAGCCTCTGCCTTTAAACCTGTTAGCTAGGGTCAAGATTCTGCTTCTTGTTTCCCCAGCCCACAGACTTATTTGAAAGGAGCCATTTTGACAACATGGTGACACAACCATTAAGAGAGAATCAGAGTTGCCAAAAAAAAGAAAAGAAAAGAAAGATATGCTTTTAGTTTCTTCTTCCATATTTGATTTCTGAGTGAAAGCAAAAGAATATTGCATGTATTTGTGCATGCTCAGTAAACCATAGTTCCACAAATCATCCATGCACCCAGTTCAATTAAACCTGGAAGGCAAATGGCATGACAACAAATATTTAACTTTATGATCTTCCACTGTTTATAGTTCTTCCAGAATATGACAAGTTCTAAGAAAGCCTTTTGCTTTCTTTCTTAACTACCCTTAAATCTGGTATCCTTGCAAAATCCATGTCAAAGGTTTGTAGTATTTTTTGAGTACAAACCCCATGTTTTGAAGAGGTTCACTCCCTTGGACTGTGGATTTTTTTGGCCATTAGATGCACACTTTCATGTGGTGAGGGAGGGTTAAGTGTGTTAGAGAGGGTGAGAGTAATGCTGTCAGGAGATTAGACTCTGTCAAATATAGGATAACCCAGTATCAAATATTGCATTGCAAGGACACACTAGACTAAAAAGTTTTCTTCCTTCTCAAGGAGTAAAGACCGTATCAGCAGCGAAACACCAGAAGGGAACCCACTGGGTAGCAGAAATAATGAGAGGTGTTAATGGCGGAGGATCTCTTAGTAACAACAGCAGTTGCACTTTAGTGGGCAGTGGCAATTCAGTGAGAAGTCAAAGCCTTTCATGTCCGGCATCCATAGTTTTTTGTGAGTTTTTTGGTCTATGTGGCCATGTTCTAGAAGCCCGAAAAAGCAGCAGTTCTCTTTGCCTTTCATCTTGAAAACCTTATGATGAGACAATCCAAGAGGTAATGGCAGGAGATGAGAATCCCATGTCAGAAAGGACTCAAACAGCTACTGACAAAGAGCAAAGGACAAATATGAATCTAGTGGTGCAACTGGATGCAAGCCAAAAGGACGTTCAGCTGCTGATAGACCCTTATGTGAAAAGAAAGCCCAAAGCTGCACATGGACATGAAATGTGAGAAGCATGAATCAAGGAAGCTAGAAATCATAAAACAAGAATTTAAACATGTAAAAATTGCAGGACTTTTTTAGTGGTCAGTTGAGAGCAGGGGTATTGGTGAAGCATCGGGCTTACGGCCAGAACCACAACCATGATGTCATCTTCTGAGACCTCTAAACGTCCTCTGGAAGTCTTTGCAGGTTATGTTATTCCAGCTTCTATGATTTCCAGGCCAAATCCTGAGACCTAGGGACAGGCTCCATGAGGATGTCACAGGGTGTGGGTCCTAGTGATGTCCCAGTGGTACAACTCTGCTGATTCCATTAAATATTAGAAATCATGCATCAGTTATATATGTTCACCAGCAAATAATTCAAACACAGAGCAAATATTTCTGTAGGGAAGAAAACAAAAATAAGAACCATAGTTAAATGGGAAAGAAGCCAGCATGATGTGGTGGCTTGAGCATTGGACTACAACTCTGGAGACCACGACTCAAATCCTGGCTCGGCCATGTAAACCCTCTGGGTGATCTTGGGCAAACCACACTCTCTCAGCATCAAAGGGTGGCAATGGCAAACCCTTTCTGAAGAAACTCGCCAAATAAACCCCTTGATAGGCCTTATGGTTGCTATAAGTCAGAAACAACTTGAAGACACACAACAACAAACAACAAGACAAAAGGGATGTTTACAGATTCGGCCCCTCTCCCAGCATCTGCTTCATACACCTATACACCAACACCCCCCCCCCCCAAAAAAAAAACCTTCATCCTACAGGCTTGGGTGTAATGGCAATTATATTCCAACTAGAGGAAAAAGGCAGGAATTCAAGTCTAGATATGAAGCAATAACAATGAAAACAATGATTACTACTACTTTTATTATTAGAGTTACCCAGACAAGAGCATCCCAGGGCCAAAATCTGAAACCCAAACCTCCTGTTGATGTCCTAGGGGATGGTTCCAGATGAGGTCCTTATGCATCATACATTAATCATCAACAACAGTTGCTCAGAAGTAATTAAAAAAGAACAGTAGGGGCCCATTCAACCTATTTATTTTATTTAATTTAGAGTTATTCTCCTCACCCTTTAGTTAAAAAGGCTCCCAGAGCAGTTTACAAATTCTTAATTTGATAGTTCTCTGTCCTAAAATATATGATCTAAATAGGATGGGACACACAAGGCATTGGAGGAGAGGATTAAGTCCAGCAGATGTTGGCCGCTGTTCTCTACCACCCTTTGCAGTCCATTCACACTACAAACATCCACTCTGTTCCATTTTAACTACTTTGCCCACATCCCATGGGATCCGAAGACTGGCAGCTTTGGAAGAAATATTTACATTTCCCTGGCAGGGAGCTTTAGTGCCTCCTCCAAACTTCAAAACTCCAGGATTTTATAGGATGTTGCCAGATTAGTTAAAGTGGGACTATAATGATATTTTTTAAACTGGGAATGGGCCCTAGGACTAACAAAAGAGTAAATATTTTTCTGGTTGAAATTTCTGTTTTGCAAGCCCTGCACTGAAAGTGAAGCGACTCACTTTCCTGCCTGGCTGGTAGCTCCACCAAACCCAGAAAGCACTCCTTTCCGCCAGCGTTCCAGGTGACCCCCCCCCCGAAGGTCACTTGGTGTTAGGCTTGCCATATCCCGGTTTTACCCGGGACAATCCCAGGTTTGGGACTCTGGGATCGTTCCAGCCCAATTTTGGCAATTTGTCCGGGCTCTCGCGCGCCTCTGCCGCACTTGCTGCAAGCCCACATCTCCTCCTCCTCTAGCCTTGGCCACAGGAGGAGCTGCAGGCTAGTGTCTCCAACTGCCCACAAGGGGCAGTGGCTGGCCCAGGGGAGGAGGAGCCCAGGTAGGCCTGGGCAGGGCTGTGGTGGTGCATCAGGAGGTTGGGGCCGCCACTGCCATTTGCCGTGCGTTTGCTGCGACAGCAGTGGCGGGGGAAAGAGAGAGGCCAGTGTAGGCTTCTCTCCTTTGGTGGGGGGGAGCTTCCCTCCTTTCTTTGGCTCTGCCAGCCACCCAGGATGGAGCCAAGGTGGGGGGGAAGAAGCCTGACCGAGGCCAGGCTGCTTTCCCTTCTTTGGCCCCACCGCCGGGGACGGAGCCGAGGGAGGGAAAGAAGCCTTCCCCTGAGAGGCTGAGATAGTGTGACTTGCTGCCCAGAGTCACCCAGTGGGTTTCCATGGCCGAGCTGGGGTTTGAACCCTGGTCTCCTATTGTCCTAGGCCACTACACCATGCTGACCCTCCACTGCACTTAAAGGTAATCAGGTTTTTTTTATTCTTGTGTACCTTCAAGTTGTTTTCCACCATATGGTGACCCTAAAGCAAACCTATCCTGGGGTTTGCTTGGCAAGGTTTGTTCAGAGGAGTTTTGCCATGGCTTTCTGCTGAGGAGGCTGAGAGAGTGTGACTTGCTTGAGCTTGAGGTAACCCATAGGCAGGGAAGTGAACCCTGGTCTCCAGAGTCCTAGTCCACCACACAAAGCTGCATCTCAAACTTCTATCCAGGAAGAATGTTAAAATGTCCTCCATTTTGAGCATGCTTAAGAAGCATGTGTTTATATTAATGATTTTTGAATTTATTATTATTTTTGCTTTTAGTGCCCTCCATTTACAAAATATGTCCTACATTTGGGGACAATTTTTGCCCTACATTTGTCCTACTTTTTTACATTTGTCCCGGTTTGGAGGTAGACAGTTATGGCAATCCTAGGTGTGGTCCACAACCCCTAGTGACACCCTGAATGTAGATGCACCCCTAAGATGGAAGAGCACTAGATCTCGAGTAATTTCTGAACCTTTTCTAGAGACAAGGAAGATAGAAAGGGTTTTTAGTGTATTTATATATGTTTTTAAGTCAAAGAGTAGCAGCAATACATTCTGGGGAAGCAGACGTGGGAGGAAATCTGGGCAAGCCTTGCTATTTTCCAGAAGGTCTAAGATTCTTCTTAACCTTTTTTGAAGTTCTGATTGATTTAACTCTAGGCAATGCTGTGGGGAGGGCGGAGGGCACAGAACAAAAGGAAACAAAAACCTCCATACCTCCCTCCCTCTCAAGCCCATGGATATTCTTCAACCAGTTCCACCTCCTGCCCCTCTGGCCTTGTTAATGTTGTTAAGGAAAGTTGTAGAAGAGAGAAGGTTAAGAGGTGATAGGCTAGCTATGTTTAAATATTTGAAGGGGTGTCATACTAAAGATGGAGCAAGCTTGTTTTCCGCTGCTCCAGAGAATATGACATGGGATGATGAATGCAAACTACAGGAAAAGAGATTCCAGCTCAACATTAGGAGAAACTTCGTGACAGTAAAAGATGTTTGACAGTGGAATATTAAAATTAAAAATTTATTTTTAAAAAAACTGGAGCCTCTTTTTGTTCTCTTCCCTTTGAGCCTTGCCTCTGTAACTGCTCCATAGTCTTACTGCAGGATTATGTAAACACCACTGCCAGCCCACTTTAACAACCATCACTTGCGTCAGGTGAAGGAGATCTGTTTCGCTGCTCATCAGGGTGCAAAAAGGATGACATTTCCAGACCCTTCCCATCAGCAAAGCAAGGCTGTTGCAATGTCTTTTGCAGAAAATATTTTATTTTCTTGCCAGCAGGTTGGAGAGTTGCAAATGTCATCCTCCTTGTGTCTCACTTGACAGCTGAACAGATCGCCTTTACCTGATGTGGAATACTGATTATTATTTTTCTACATGGATATTTCTGTGCATATAATTTCTGCAGATATTATTTTCATCACAGAAAATGCTTTTTCCTGCGCATAAAATGCTCAATACACAATGTACAAATTTTATGCAGAATAAGTCCCAAACTGTGAAGATTTTTTTTAATCCAGGACTCTTCTCATCAGGGTTTCTTGATACAAAAAAAATGTTTGCCAACCATTTAAAAATACTGTAGAACATTTTTTTTCATTGTATACTCCTATGTTGTTGTTCTTGTGTGCCTTCAAGTCGTTTCTAAGTTATGGCGACTCTAAGGCAACCCTATCATGGTATTTTCCTGGCAAAGGCATTTGCCTTTTCCTTTTCCTTCCATTGAAGCTGAGAGAGTGTGACTTGCCCAAGGTCACCCAGTGGGTTTCCATGGCTGAGTAAGGATTTGAACTCTCCAGAGCTGTAATCCAATGCTGAAACCACTACTGTATATCATACTGTATAAAAGTCTGGTCAAGAAAACTCTGTTATAGGGTCACCATAAGACAGAAATTACAAAGTTGCACAACAATGACTCAAGATTGAAATGCAGCTCTGTTTACAAACAAACAAAAAACAGAGCTGTGTTTATCCTGTGAAAAATATTCTAGCCTATCCAGCTCCCTGACATGCTAGTGTTTGTATGCTTGTTTTGACATACAGGCAATTTGTTTGTACTAAAAGATCACATAGGCCCGGTACAGATGGGCAGGAAGGGACTGCAAGATGCCACCCCTTTCTACACCGGGTTGTTGCTGTGGCAACCACATGGGCACAGTAACAATCCACCACAAAAAGGAGATGCGAAAAGCAGCTACTTTCCGCACCGCTGCCAAAGCACCATTAGCGCCCTGGAGCAGTATGGTGACATCTTTTGTACACTGCCCTGTTTGGACATGGCGCACAAGACACGCCATTGGCACGCGTAGCATGTGGACACACTTGCGCCCAAAATGGCGCTGGGAGAGCGTGGAGCATGCAGATGCTCCATGCTCCTCAGCCCTAATTTCGGCCCCAGGCCACCACAAAGTGGTGGTCTGTACCAGGCCTTAGTTATGTGAGTTGTAGACTGAATCAAAGCTTGGCAATAATGCAAGTAATCATTATTATAAGTTATTATGAGAATATGATAAAATATTATGAGTTACAAGTAAGCAGTTGTACAATATAAGCTTTCTATATAATGAGGCTATAACAAAGGCACATTTCAAAAGTAGTATGAGTGGGAATTTTGGCATTTTGACAGTAATTTTCCAAACTTCGCCCACATACACACCCTCCTGTAACAAGTAACATAAAACCTCACCCCATCTTCTCAAGAGCAGTAAGTTACTTCTCAAACACTAAAATTATAATAGAGAGGAAGTACAGTGGGCCCTTACTATCTGCTGAGCTTTGGTTCCAGGACTCCCATGGATACCAAAATCCATGGCTATTCATGTCTGTTTAAATACAATGGAGTAGTAAAATGGCGTCCCTTATATAAAATGGAAAAATCCAGGTTTGTTTATTGGAATTTATATTTTTTGCCAATATTTTAAAGCAATGGATGGTTGAATCCATGGATAAAATGTCCATGGATACAGAGGGCTGACTGCACTTTTTATAAGTAATTTTCCAAGCTGTGGATTGAAATATCAAGCATTAGTAAGTATTAGGCCATACCTCCATAACTAGGGGCTACTGAGTTCTTGAAGTTTTAAAAAATAATTCTACATAAGAAGGAATTTATCAAGCCCAACTTTGGTAATCCATACAAGCATATCAAGCTCTGCTTATGTAGAAAGTCTCTCTTTCTACATACGTAGATTAGAAAGGTGCTACATAAGTAGTAGTCTCATCATCTCCCCATAAAAAACAATATTATCAACCTAATGACATATTTTCTGTAGGTGGGTTTCACTGTTTAAAACATGCATTTGAGATAATTAATGTGAATCCTTGAATTCAAAAACAGGGATCTCATTTAAATCTGTTCCAAAAGGATTATTCTCTCATTAAAAATAGCAATTTTGATGTTTTCCTCACCATTACATATTTCTTATACTTTTGCTCAGCTCTGTTAAGAATAATTCCAGCAGAAGATTGTAATTCCTAGCCAATCACCGATGTATGATTGTTTAATTTTAATATGAATGTTCAATACCATCAGTGTTCCCTTTAAATGCTAATGAATGCTTTAACAGAACAGATGTGGTGACAGTATAGTACACATTAAAATTAAGGACATAATTAAATTTCTTATAAATAACAAAGAATCAATTTGGATATCTTGATAATCAACTGTAGCAAGCTAATAAATCCTCAAAAACAGCCCAGTGTCAAACAAATCTTGGCCTGACTCAACCACTCTCAAAACATGTTGCAATTATTGTATATATTCATGTATAAGTCTCGAAATTTAGGTCAAAAAATTGACCCCAAAAACCTGAGTCGACTTATCCAGAGGTCAATGTAAGTACTGTATCTTAACACTTATTTAAAAGGAGGAACCATACCCTAGTGAAAAGCAAGAGTATAATATGTGAAGCACTGACCCTCTCAGTTCTCTCATAAGCACAAAGAGTTATGTCTGCTGGAATTTTGTAAATTCTTTGACATTGTTTTGCTTTGCTTCATCCTTTAGCTCCTTTTCTATATGCCCCTAATTTTTTCCTTTGACTTATCCATGGGTCATAGCAAAATCCATAATTTTGGCTCCAAAACCTGCCCTCAACTTATACATGAGGTCAACTTATAGTTGAGTATATATGGTATACATGTTTGGTTCCAGTCCAGTTGTGTTAAATCCCTTGAAACTGTCAGTTTCATGATAGGAATGGAAGGATTCAGAGGGAGTCAGCTGCTTTGGCAAGGGCCAAGGCAAAACAGGAAAACAGGCCACTGTGAAAGTCAGTGTGGTTTAGTAGATAAAGTATTAGACTGAGGTTTGGGAGACACAGGTTCAAACCTCAATAGAGCCATGATATTCACTGATCAAACTTGGAGCAGTCACTATTTGTCAGCCTGGCATAACTTACAGGGGCTTTGTGTTGATAAAGTGGGGCAGAGGAGGAGAGAAAACGGAATACCACCTTGAGACCATTGAATGCAAGTCAGAATATAAAAGTAGCTACTTAATAAATCAAAGCTGATAGAAGACAACTGTGGGAAAGGCTGAAATCCAGTAAGGTTGTAAGACTGTAGCCTCAGCAGTGGTGTCACTAGGGGGGTGCAGAGAGTGAAGTGTACATCCATAGTGGAGTGTACATCCAGTGAGGTGGGACTGGCATAGCTGCTGGATAAGTGAGAAAGGCCATTGTGTCCCATTCTCACTTCCCCAACAACCATGCTGGACTCCAAACAGCCTACAGAGGTTGTAAAATTGCCCCATCAACTACATCGGACCCCAAATGGCCCTCTGGAGGGCATGGCAGTCTGCTCCCCCACTGCCCTCCCCACAGGGTAACACCAATTCTAGGGACACCACTGGGCCTCACTAGAGGAGATGCTTGAATCATTCGCAATGGGGGAGTCAACAGTCGGTTGCCAACCTAGCACAGGCTAGATGTGTTGAGCGTAAAGTCTCATCTTGTGTAGCCATGTGAATACGGTACACCTGGAGAGCAACACATTGAAGAAGACTGGGGTAGAGCTCTTTGGACTAAGGGGAGTCTCATCCCTTCTTACTACTGGCGGTTGGTTTTGTTTTCAAAATCTTCAAATATACGCCAAAATAAGATTTCCAATATAATTCCACTGTTTCTGCCTCTTCCTCTATGAACATCAAAAGAGTTTTAAAGGAAACAAAATCTGCAGGCATTTCCTTTTTCCTTTTTACAAAGGACAATTGGGATGAGTAGGCCTGTGTTTGGTTTTTGTTAAGAATTTGGATTAAAAATGTAGCATCATTACACCAACAGAGGAACATACTAACAAAAAACATTGTATAACCCCATGCATGTCTATTGGGAAGAAAGTCTTGTGTCGTGCTATGGAACTTGCTTTCTAGTAAATATGTTCAAGACTGCAGTATCAGAAAACAAATCCCACCCCAAAGGAATGTCAGTGGAATTTCAGCATATACAAATAAATAATAATAGTTTGTATTTATTATCTGAACATAAAACACAGCCTGAATACAATTAAAATACAATGAATAAGATGTCTGCTATATGTTAGTCATACCAACAAGAACAAGCTATCAAGGCTGTTTTTCTCAGTATAATTTTCTTTGTTCTTGTAAAAAAATAATAATAATAATCTGCCATACGTTTTCCTGATCATAAGAATGATTCTTGTGGAAATATGTGTGGCTGTATGTTTAAATGGAGGCTTAGTGCTCTTGATCAGACATCAGTCTGTTGGTGCTGAGGAGGGACCAGCTCAGCAAAAACAGAACAAAAGAGGATAGGACACTTTGGCTGCAGAGTGAAAAAAATAAAAACCTTACAGTCGTATTTTTTCACTTGTCACAGACATGTTACAAGTAGGAGGTACTTGCTTTTTGTGGATACGTCAACCCTTTAACCACAAGATCTACTGATTTCTTATTTAGTCAGTATATGGAAGTCCCTTGGCTTCCATTCACATTTGGTCCAGGACTCCTCCCAAAATGCCAAAATCTGTGGATGCTGAAATCCCATTATATATAATGGCATAGTAAAATGGTGCCCTTTATATAAAATCATAAAATCAAGGCTTGCTTTTTGGATTATTTTTGGAGACAGGGATATTTTCAAGTCACAGATGGTGGAATCCATGGATACGGAGGGCCGACTGTGTTAAGCAACAGTTACTTGGCTTGAACCAAATAAAATAAGAAAGAGAACCTGTAGTGTGGAGAAAATTGGAATGAAAACAAGGGCATCTTCTTCACCAGATGCAAAGGATGCCATGAGAGAGGTCCATCCTATCTTAGCCCACTCCATCTATTGTGGGAATCTGTGGTATGGTCTTCATGAGAGGTAGTATCTTTATGTTGAGTAGCTCCTTTGAGAAGCTTTCCATTGGAGATCATCTGCTCTCACATTCAGTGGCAAATATCTCAAGAACAACAATCAAAATTTCATTTTTCTGTTGTGAGACAACATATTATGTTCAGTAAAAAAAAATTCAAAACCTATTTTCTATAAGACATCAGTGGGATTTTTTCTGGTGTGCACCAGTTCCCTTTGTTTTTTCTCTACTTTGTTTGCCAGTTGTGTGTCGGTGAGATTTTTTTGAGTGGTTGACTTTTATCCATTCACCTTCGCTGACTTTGCTTCCTTCTTCCTCTGTTTTGGGTTTACTTTCAGTCTTCAAGGGCATTCCTGGTATCAACTTGGGCTGGTGATAATGAGAGTGCTTCCTATCATGTGACCGTGGCTGATGTTGGTTTTGGCTGAGCACTGACTGTGAAGTCCTGTAAAATTTCTCTGTGTTCCTAGTTGTTGCCTGAGCTCCTGTTGAGCCCCTACTGAAGCGCCGTCCTGTTACAGACATGCTGGGAGAGACACTACTGTGATAACTGTTCCTACTTTTGGTTTTGGACCTGTCTCTTTCTGAAGGGCTATCGGAAGCTGCACTGGAGGTACTGCTTCCTTTTGAATTCAGATGTAAAGATGATAAATACGGTGTTGGAGAGGTGTTTCTTGACAGATTGAGAGAGGTAACCTGATAGATCACAGGAACCTGGGTTCGTCTCACAGCAGCAGCATAAGAACCTTGGTCCTCAAGGTAGGGTAAAAACTGTGTCGCGTTGGGACTGTGGGGACGGGAATGTTGGAGCGAAGGGCTGGTGGACACATGACGCACTCTCAGTGCCTTCATCCACTGACAGTCAATACCTGAAACAAAAATCAAAGGCAACATCAGTATAGATGTGAGAGCTGGACAGCGAAGAAAGCAAATAAAAAGAAGGTCAACTCTTCTGAACTGTGGTGCTGGAGAAGAGTGCTGAGAATACCACAGACAGCCAAAAAGACAAACAAATGGGTCCTTGAACAGATCAAGCCTGAAACTCCCTGGAAGCCAAGATGGTTAAACTGAGGCTGTTATACTTCAGCCATATCATGAGAAGGTATGATTAATTGGGAAATACAATACTGTTAAGAAAGGTAGAAGGCAGTAGAAAAAGAGGAAGACAGCAGACCAGATGGATAGACTCAATAAGGGTGGTCACAGGCCTGAATCTACAAGACCTGAGCAGAGCAGTGGAGGCAAGGGGGCTTGGAGATGTTTCATCCATAAGCTCACCATAAGCTGAGGTCAACTTGTGGGCAGCTAACAACAATCAGTTTTGAATTCCATATGTCTATCCTTTGGAGGAAACACCAGCTATGAGGGTAAATACTCTGCAACTGCTGGAGCTACCGATTTGTTCAGGCAGTAGTAGTAGCAGCAGCAGCAGCAGTGTGCATATGTGTTTTAACCATTTTCTTTCCAACTGCAGTTGTGGAATACTACAAATCAATGCATGAAGTCACCTTAGAGTCTCTCCTGCCCCACCCACTTTAGCTGAGGTCTGGATTTGACATTCCAAAACCTGTGCTCTGTTGTTCAAAGATTCCACTACTGGTTATTCTAACAGCAGTGGTTGCTTTATTTTAGAGATGCAGTTCTTCACATTGGAGCAATACATACCGGCAAAATGTAGTGTGGCAGCGGCGGCAGTACAGTTAGGGAGCGCACACCATTCGGACACTCCCTAACCCTAGTACATACTAGGGTTAGCCTAGTACGTACAGGTGGTGGCAAAATGGCAGTGCCCTGTCTACATGTGCGCCGCCATTATGACATGATGGATGCATAGTGTCTGCACGTCACGTCGCACTTGCGACATCACAAGTGCGCCATTTGCACACTCGAGCATCGCAAACATGACGAAAAAAGAACCCACTTTTTGTGGGTTCTTTTTGCTCCGCGGGGAAGCCGAGCGGTCTGGAGGCTGCACCTTCCTGCGGAGCAAACCAGGGCGGTGGGAGACCACCTTTTTGGGGCGGTCTGTATCCCACCTAAGTTTCTTCTCAAAGGTAGCAACAAGTAATTTCAGCAATTTTCTTCCTGCTGCAATAAAATCTTCTAAAACCATGCAGCTTTCAAAGGTTATTTGCAATTCGGGAATTATTCTTCACAAAATTCAAATGTGGACATTTTGCACAGAATAAGTCCCGAATTGCAAGTAGCTTTTGAAAACTGTATAGTTTAGAAGATGGATTTTCCTGTATGGAAAATAATACTTCAATAAAGATATTAAGTCTGCTCATAAAATGTTGTTTTCTATACAAATCAACTATGTGTGAATTCCATATAGAATAAATCCCCAATTGCAGTATTTTCTGCACAGAAACTGGTGCTTCTGCATTAAAATATTATTTTCCACAGAGAAAACACTGATTCCTGTGCAGAAAATGCTGTTTTCTGCACAAAACAACCACATGCAAATTTGGTGCAGAATGAGTCCTGAACTGTGAAGTCTTCTTCACGTCAGGCTTTCTCAACAATTAAAAAACTATGCTTTTTTTTAAAATCCAAATATTTTCAAATATTCTTTCCATCCCTAGCTTATACATTCTTTCAACTAGGGAAATTTTGTATACAGATTAGGATCTATATCTGCCACACACCTAAACAGTACACAATTTGGAGAGCATTCCAATCTTTCTATAGTATTCATGTATCAAAAGTGTTATTTATTGTAAGAGACAGAATACTGCTTGCTCTCCAGCACTATGGACAGACAGAATTTTGTCAAGTCAATGAATAAGGAATAAAGAGCTTATAAACACAAGGTGAATGTCTCATTAGACATTTTAAAGAGAACGGAAAACTGTGTTTTTATTATGCAATCCCTATTGGGATAGTAAACAATGAGGATTATGGGAGTTGTAGTCCAAAGCAATTTGGAGGGCCATAGCTGCTCTCCTCGGCTTTAAAGAAATGCTTCCAGACTTTGTTAAATTAATGGGATAACTTTACAGGAGCATATAGATGTTTTGCATCTTTTGTTGTTGCTGCTGTCATTACTACCACTGTTGTTGTTTTTGTTGTTTTTCTTGTTCATGCTTGTGTCCTTTCTCAAACTTTTGCCCCTTTTGACTTACTGGAGTTGGATCGGCTTCGAGGGTTGCCTTCTGAGTTTGGGAGCGATGTCTGTATTTTAAGCTGTATCGATTTCACCTCATCCTGGGGTTTCACTTGACTCCACTGCACTGGCTGGATATGTTTGGTGAACTTTGGAGTTCTGACATCATTCTGTTCAAGGAAAATAAACAACCTATCATTCTGGAAGGAAAATGCACATCCCACAACAGCGGGGTAAGCTCTGTCCAAGATGATTGTGAAACTTTAACTTCACATGCTTGGTTTGTCTGATGCTGCCTTCCAATCTGATCTCAAAAATGTGTGGCTAATCTGATGGCAAATTTCACTTTTTTCCTTCTTTCCATCCCTCTCCCCTCTCCCAACAAACAGTGCATTGAACAAGGGTGATATTTTAATGGTTGCTTTTTAACAGGATCATTTGGTAATTGTGAGATCATGTGGTGTTTCACGTAAATAATCTCCTCAACAAGAGGAGGTTGGCACTAAGGAGACATTGTTGCTGGGGTTCCCTTGTGGTAGCTTGCCTACAGTTGCTACCTCTTTAATCCTGCAGCCAGGCTCTGATTCCTGTGAGGAGATGCAGTCTGAAAGCAACCTAGGGTTATTCTTCCTGTTAACAGAAAGCTACTGTTCTTCACTTCTGAGGCAAGTGAGGTCCAGGATTTTCCTATATCACTCTCTCTCGCTGCATGAATCCATGCCACAGGACAGAGCTGAATTTTCAATTATTAGCCTCAGTGTGAAATATCCCATTGGTCTTTATGAAACACTTTTTTTGTAAGTGTCCAAAAACCTACTCATACAAAAGCTAATTTCCATCCTATTATACATGGCTAAATTGCTGCAAGATTTTATTTTATGTTTTCCTTCTCGCCCTTTCCCTTCTCCTGTTGTTCCTCTGCTCTGCTAATTAGCGTTTTGCCGAGAAGGTAAGAAAGGTGGTCTCTTCAACAAACACCACCTACACTGCCTTGTTACTCAAACAAGCAGGGGGGAAAAAACTTCTTAAACTTAAGTGAGCGAGCGATCCCAGCTAGAGGTCCGGGCATGGTTTCTGAAGACAGCATTCAGATTTGTATGTGAAGCCGGTAGTTTAACATTAATTACAGCATTTGGCCTCCTCTACAGTGGGTAAAAAAGTTTTGAAAATGCTCTCTCCTCATTATGAAACCATTTTGGGAGTCAGTGTAGCCTAGTGGTTTGAGTGTTGGACTGTGACACTAAAGACCAGAGCTGGATTCCCAGCTCAGCCATGAAACCCATTGGATGACCTCGAGCACGTCACAATCTCTCAGCCTCAGGTGAAGACAATGGAAAACCTCCTCTGCCAAGAAAACCCATGATTGGGTCGGGTCACCTTAGGGTCGCCATAAGTCAGAAACAACTTGTAGGCACACAACAACAACAACAACAACAACAACAACATCTGTGAAAGGCCTAGGTTGTCCTTCCTTTAAAGAAAGACACTCTTACCTCATAAGTAACAATACATTCCATGCTCTGGTCTTTCTGTATCCCCACAACCCATTTCTCCATCACAAATGGTGGCTGGGGGGAAAAAGAAGTCTTTAATAATAATAATAATAATAATAATAATAATAATAATAATATTTTTTATTTCTACCTTCCTGCCTCTCCCAATGGATCGAGGCGGGATCACAGCAGAGTTAAAATTATACTTACAATATTTCAGCATTAATTACTGCACAATTAAAACCACAGCTAAAAATATAAAAACATAAGAACATAAAAGCATAAAAACATAAAACATAAAACATCAATCAATCACAGGGTCGGCTGCTCTCGTTCCATGCTAGTGGTCTTCATAGGAGGTCAGGAGGGTATGTGCGGCGAAAGAGCTCTGTCTTTACCACCTTCTTGAAAGTTTCCAAGGATGTGACATGGTGGGTCTCCTCTGGGAGTCCATTCCATAGTCTAGGGGCAGCTATACTGAATGCCTTTTGGGAAGTAGAAACATGTTTGGATGCTGGTATCTCCAACAGGTTCTTCCCACTTGTTCTAAGAGTACGGGGTGGATTGTATACGGAGATGCGTTCCCATAAGTAACCCGGACCCAAGCCATGTAGGGCTTTAAAGGTAATAACCAACACTTTGTATTGTGCCTGGAAGTTAACTGGGAGCCAGTGTAGATCTTTCAAGATAGGTGTTATATGGTCAAGTCTCGAAGAACTAGTGGCCAACCTGGCTGCCGCATTTTGCACTAATTGAAGCTTCTGAACTTGATATAAGGGTAGCCCCATGTACAGTGCATTGCAGAAGTCGAGGCGAGAGATTACCAGAGCATGTACTACAGCTTCAAGGTCCCTTCGGTTGAGGTAGGGTCGCAGTTGGCGTATCAACCAAAGTTGGTACCAAGCACTCCTGGCAGTCGCATCCACTTGAGTTATTCATCTTCCTCTGGACCTATGGTACTAATTACCTGACAACCTCTACTTTTTTGTGTTACTTCCTTCAAAAACAAACATACAAAAGCCATACACCCAACTTCTGAAGGAAGGATTATTAGATAATGTTAGACTCTGGCCATAATGGTGCTGTGGTCCACCCATGGTAAAATATTATTTACTTCCCATCAAAACAAGGCCTTCTGATCATTCTGCAAAGCCAGGCTCTGGAATTCTGCCTCAAAGTCCTACCATGAGAGTACCACTGCCTTGGAAATGGATAATTATGGGACATAAGCAAGTACATACTGGAATACCTCTTCTTTCAGATACCTAATAAAAAGGTGGTTAGATGGTGACCATAAGGGCAAAGCAAGGTTGATCCATCCTGAAGGAAAAGTATTGTCAACTGGGGAAATTTTGGGAGTTGCAGACTTACTAGACTCTTGGGAATCTCAAGGAAAAACAAGGTAAACATTTGCAGGTCATCCTGATATCATAACCTTGAGAAAGTGGTACTATCTAACAATGTTAATCTGAAATGTAAGGTATGACATCAGCACTTTTCACCTGATGCTTGCTTCATAATTTTCCATCATATCATGACTGGTGATATGTTTTTATATACTGTTGCTGGGAGGACTTTCAAAACTGCTATAAATAGTAAAGTGTATGTTTGCTTGCATGACAGGTAGCTCTGTCTACCTGGAGATGTGCCATTAAACAAATTGCTGTGTTCAATGTATTACAAACTCCATTCTTAAACTCTAAAGGAGCAGTTTCTCCCAACATTGATCCCAGCTGCCAGATGCAATCAGCTGAGGCATTTTTTAAATCTACTTTTTTGGCTAAACTCAAATTCAGAAGGCTGCCTACATTGCTTAATATATATACATATTGAGATATTTTGGAGATAGGACCCAAGTCTAAATACATATATGTTTCGTATAAACATGTAGCTTGATGGTAATTTTTTACATAAAATTTTTAATGTGCATGAAACAAAGTTTGTGCACAGTGAACCATCAGAAAGCAAAGGTGTCACTATGTCAGCCACCTATGTGGACAATTTTGGAATTTAGATTTGGAATTCCAAGTAACTCAACCTGTACAGTAAATATATTCACTTGTAGTCAATCTGTAGTATAGAAAATCAGTTGTAGCTACAGCCTGCCCACCCCAACTATGAGTTTTCCACCTGCAGATTTGAGCATCCACAGATGGCAAACCCTATTGGCCCCAATGGTAGCATGTGTATGCGGCTGTGGCAGTGCAGGACTGACTGTATTCTTATAGCTTATAGGTATAGCTGACTCACATTGTCAGCATGGCAAGCTTCCATGACAGAATCTGGATCTTACATAAAATGGAAATGGGCCAGACAGAAGACATAATGGCAGCTATAGACCATGTTCATGACATGTTCTTACTACATGCCTATTTTTGTCACACACACCTATTTTAGTGATATAAATTGCTGTTACAGGTCAGCACTTTATTTCTGAAATCTTAAAATGTGAACATTCCTCATGTTTTAGAGCTAGTCTGTACACAGTTGTATCATTAGCTTTATTATAGAACCAAGAAAACACACACTTTAATTGTAACATCAAGTCTTGCCATCACTTCACTATTGGCATGACTGAAAAAGGAATATTTAATAAAAAAAAATCTATTATGATAGAAATGGGCAAAAAGAGTAGAGGGGGGGGGTAACTTAAAAGCTTCCTGCAGAATGAGTTTCTATAGGCATAAAAGTCTGCTGCTGTGGTATTTTAATGCCTTTGTTTGAGATCTAGGCAATCGTGAAAGCTTCAGACCCATAAACAGAACCTTACCTTTGTCATCTTTACAATCTCTGCATCAGGTAGGTTAGTGTTAAATGTCACATCTTTTATGTAAGTTATTGCAATCTCATCCCCATCCATCTCCATATACATTTTCCATTTGCAGTCCTAATGTTGAAAAGAAAATACAAAATGTAAAAATTGGAAACAGAAACAATACACTTCTCCCTGCAGGTGAAAACCTGTTATGCCTTGATAACTGTATTTATTTTAGGAGTAAAAATGTAGAAAAATTAATTTATTTGAATGTGAAGTTATTATTAATATTTACCAGCATCAGTAGTTTTTAAACCAGTCTGGGGGCCACCACTGTTACTTGGTGGTTCTCAAACATGGAGTAACAAGAAAATACAGAAAAGGCAACACAGGATAAAGATAATGCTTGCAACAAAAGCTAAAAAGCAGTTTGTCTCTTCAGGAGCACAAGTGGCTTCAGTGGAATCTTTAAAGAACATAAGAGCCAATGGTGGCAGCTGGAACTAAGCATGTCTTATAATCATGACCATTATTGCTGTATCAAATATACAGCCACCTGAGATGGCTGGCCTCCCATAAGGTGCAGTGAGACAGTCATCTCAGGAGGCTGAGGACATTTGTTTCTCTCACTCTGGGAAAGCCCCTGTCTAGAGAAGTGGCACTGCTTTGAGTAGCTCCTCAGAGCTAGGTACTTCATGAATGCCTGTCTCTGAGGTGTCCTTGGAGTAAGTGAGCTCACTTGGAAAACTAGGTGCCACAGTGATTGCAATCCCCATGGCTCATGGCCATCCATGTTGCTGTCATACGTGTCCATTTTTGTTTGCCCATTTTTTAAAAACAGAGAGTGAAAACAATACTGGAGGCAAATCACTGCAGAATAGTGATTCTTTGTTGGCATTCTGGGTGTCTGAAAGCTTGAATTTTAGAAATTTGAAGAAAGCAAATTTCAAGCTTGACAAGTAGAGGCAAGCAAGCACTATTGAGGCATTCCAGACACATCTGTGGTTTCCATTAACATACAGTGGTCCCTCCACATTTGCTGGGGTTAGGTGTGAATAACCCCTGTGAATGTGGAAAAAACACAAATAAAAAAACCACTATTCTTTTTCCCTAAGAGACACCTCCTTAGGAATCTCCAGGTCATCCAGTGCAATTCTATGGTCAACATCTGGCAGAAGTCGATCAGAAAGTCATGCTAGAGGTCCTATGAATTCCTAGATAAGTCTTTTCTCTAGGAACGTCTATGTTCTCCAGCACAATTCTATAGTCACCTTTAGCAGAATTGTGCTGGAGAACTTAGAGATTCTTAGAGAGAACATATTAATCAAAACCGCAAATAACCAAATCTGTAAAAGTCAAAGCTGCAAATGTGGAGGGCCAGCTGTATTGCTATTTACAGTTTGTATTTGTTTTATAGCATCTTGTTGATCATGATACAAGGAGTAATAATAAATAGCTTCTTTCTGCTCACTCTCCAACCCCTTTTGCCTGGAACAGAAATGAACACTGGGCAATGGTTAGTCATCATTATG
>NC_056522.1:207244352-207271707 GCF_019175285.1 Sceloporus undulatus
CAGAATTCCAAAATCCCAAATATTCCCTTAATAACTCCCTTATCCAGAATTCCAAAATCCCAAATATTCCCTTAATAACTCCCTTATCCAGAATTCCAAATTCCCAAATATTCCAAAATCCAAAAGTGTCCACATGGGTGGCTGAGAGAGTGACACTTTTGCTTTCTGATGGTTCAGTGTATACAAACTTTGTTTCATGCACAAAATTATTGAAAATATTATGTACAAACTTACATTCAGGCTATGTGTATAAAGTATACAGTGGTGCCTCGGGTTACGAAATTAATTCGTTCCGTGGCACCGTTCGTAACCCGAAAAGCCTTCGTAAGCCGAATTGCCATAGGCGCTAATGGGGAAAAGCCGCGATTCCGTGCGAAAAAGCCGAAAAAAGCACCAAAAGTTTTTTCGTAACCCGAAAAAACATTCGTAACCCGGAACAATGTTTTCCTATGGGATTTTTTCGTATCCCGAAAATTTCGTAACCTGGGTATTTCGTATCCCGAGGTACCACTGTATATAAAAATGTAAAGGTAGTTTCTTGACATGAATGTGTAGTCGTAACTGACTGTAGGGGCGGTGCTCATGTCTGTTACTAAGCTGAAGAGCCAGTGTTGACCAATGACTGCTCTGGTGGTCATGTGGCTAGCATGACTGCACTGAGTGCTATTACCTTCCCACTGAGAAGTGGTATCTATTTATCTACTTGTACTTGCAAGCTTTCTAAGTAACCCCATCATGCAACACTCAAGCCTTGAACTGCCAACCTTCTAATCTTCCGATAATCAAAATTGGCATCTTAACCACTAAGCCACTGCATCCCTTAAGGTGTATATACATAAGTATGTACAAGGTATAAGCATACGTATATACACATAAGGTGTATACAAAACATAAATGAATTTTGTGTTTAGACATAAGTCCCATCTCCAAGTCATCTCATGATTGAGCATAGGCGAATTCCGCCTATGCTCAAGCCCCATTCATTTGAATGGGGCTCGCCTTTGCGCCCCACATGTTCCCCACGGTTTGAGCGCATACGCTCAAGTCTGCGTAAAGCGCACTTGTGTATAATGTGGGTGCACTGTATATGCAAATAATCTGAAAAAGTCCAAAATCCAAAACATTTCTGCTTTGAAGCATTTCAGATAATGGAGACTCAACTTGCAATAGATTTTGAGCACTGAGAAGGGCTTTGCTCCATAATGTAATACTTCATTAAGTACTATGTTTGTAGTTTTAATTTTAATTCCACTTCCAACCAAGCAATGTAGGCAGTAATAAAGGTTCATGTTGAAGCAACCCTACTGATCCTCTTAACAGAGATTCCTGAAGTCCAAATCACTGGAAGGGGCAAATAGTGAGTGTCACTGCTCCATACAAACCAACACCTAGATTTATGGTTTGTATCACATCGCTGTACAATATTTAAAAATCATATAAACTATCAAAACACAATAGTGAACAATAATTTAGTTTCAACAAAACTTGCTAAAGAATTGATTAGTCTCTCTCCTGCACAGAAGTAACCTTTTATAATGTACATGAATATAGTCATGATAATTAATTAGGCATTGCTCTATAATTGCAATGAGCCAGAGTGGTGTAGTGGTTTGAGTGCTGGACTAAGGCCCTGGAGATCAGGGTTCCCTACTCAGTCATAGGAACCCACTGGGTGACATTGGACAAGTCACATACTCTCAGTCCCATTAAACATTGCCCTTAAGGTTTTCATAAGTTGTAAATGACTTCAAGGCACACAAAAACAATACAACTGCTAGAAAAAGCTTCCAACCATGATGTCCCAGAGGCTTGCTACCATGTCTACTATGAAAGTATCTTAGATCCCCATTAGGGTTGCCACATTATATCAATCCAAAGAAAAATGTCTAGGAATATGAAATGAAACAGTACTGCCAATGTAAGGCCGACTGTTTCATTTTTACATTTCAATATGTAACAGAACAGTATAATACATTACAGTTAAACATGGCCATGTGTGTTTGTTTTTATATTTGTTGCCAATGCTTATCATGTTAGCAATTTTCTCCCCAAAATTATGCATTACTGCACAATGTTTACATATTTTCATGTGCATTTCTCCTAGTATACAGTGGGCCCTTACCTTACATGGGGGATCCATTTCGGAGGGGGCCCCCCCTTGCATAAGGCAAAAAACGCATATGCTTAAGCCCCATTGACTATAATGGGGCTTGTGCTCATGGTGCAGCAGAGTGAACACGCCATTCATTATTTTGCAGTACAGCTTCAACATAAGCTGAATGCTGCGTATAGTGCGCCTTCGTATGGTGTGAGTGCCCTGTATACTTTTTTGCAAGTTTTCAAATGGCTAGGTATCTTAGGCTATTTTTTAAAAAAAGAAAAAGAGGGGACGGGAGGAAACGAAGCAATTTCCTATAAGATATGCATTTTAGATTTTATTTTCATTAATGTACACATTTTGTGTGCATTTCCCTCTAGCATTTGTCCTTGTTTTGTTTTTTTTGATAGGTAAACTGCACCACAAAAGTTTGGAAAATGTATATTGAAGTGTAACTATTTCAGTATGCTTCTTGGTCTGGCAAGTGCCAATTAGATACGTTTGTATTAAAAAGGCAAATCAAACAAATTTCTCTTCTCATCTGTATCTCTTAAATGTATGTCAGTTTGACAGAGGGTGCATCCACACTGCAGTTATAGCAGTTTGATATCACTTTAATTGTCATGACTCCATCCCACGGGACCTAGGGTTTTGTAGTTTGGTGAGAACTGCAGCACAAGGGAGTGGATTGCTGTTCTAGCAGAGATTTTTAAGTAACTCCCCAAGATAAAAGCTAGAATAACTAAACAGTTATATACATAAGTATGCAGCAGGTTAATATATAGGAACCTTAATGTACAGCAATCTTAAACTTGTTTTCTCAAGGCCTTTTAATTTCATTGGGACTTCTATTTAGATATGTATAGGCTTGGAGTAATAAATACCACAAAGTTGGATTATTTCTGTTGCTTTTATCATTATACATTTCTGTAATCCAAGTCAGAGTGAGCCCAATTATCAGAGAAAGTAGAACAAAAGATAAGTACTGTATTCACTTGTAGTATAAAAATTTGTTCATTAAAAACATTAAAAATATGGTTAAAACCAACTAATATTAAAAACAAAAACAAATTTCCTTTGATATATATTTGCTAGTTGAAGATACCATGTTGATAGTGGTGGATATATTGTGAAGGTAGATTGTATATAAGGAGATACCTCCTGCACCCCTTAATGGTTGTGTAGAAGAGGCTTTCTTCACCACACAATCAGATAATAAGGAACAACCACTAAGATTCCCTCTTCTACACAACCTTTAAAAATACAGTTTTCAATCTGGTAACCTTAATTGTAAAAGGATTTTTAACAGGAACACACTGTCCTTCCTAAAGGTTTTCCAGCATATTTCACACAATTCAAATAATATATATATATATATATCTTTTTTGCAAAAGTCACTTCTCTATCTGTGCATCTGTATGTAAACTTTACCCAAAGCAGCTCAAGTGATGCAAAAGCTATGGAGATTTGTTCTGTTTACTATTTCGACAGCTGAAATTGAAAATGTATTAAGAGCAGCACTCTATTGCTGTGGGACTATGCTACTGGGCCTTTAGATGTAAAAGGGTGAGCTCTCGCAAGGCCACCCACTCACAACCACAAACCCATGTGCCCTGGCTTTCTGTCACTTTGAACATGGATGGGAAACAAGTAACCCTTCACATGTTGCTAGACTGTAATTCTCTTCAGCCTTCACTTTTATCTATACTGAATGATCCTGATGGGAAATGCAGTCCCACAGTATGCGACATACATCTTTCATAGCCAAAGATAGTTATCATTTGCCTCCCTCAAGGTGTTCTAAGTTTTGCTGAGAGAATTACACAAAATAGGTGTAGTACCTCCTAAGCAAACTAATACTACTATATTATTTTTGATATAGATTCATCACTGAGGCCTGGAATATAGTTTGTTAGTCGAGACTAGAGATGTGAAGGCCCGTGGGGAAAAATGGGGGGGGGGGGGGGCCATGTTTTTTCTGAAGCATGCTAAAAAAAAAAAATGCAAAATTTTTTTCCCCCTTTCCCTTTTTTCCCCCCCCCCCCCCCCCAGAATAAATGGGAAAATACATTTAAAAATGGTAAAGAATGAAGAAAATGAAGAAAATCAATTATGGAATATTTTATTTTAGCATGCTTCAGGAAAAACATGGACAAAAATGTTCCCCCTCCCTGTGGGTCTTCATGACTCAAGACCCCAACCCAACATAAATAACTCTGGGCACAACAATGAAGTGTGCATGTGTCCTCAAGGGTGTTTGTCAATTTATGACCACCTCATGAATTTCACAGGATTGCCTATGGCCAGGAATACTCAGAGGTGGTTTTGCCAGTACAGTACCTTCCTGTGAAATATAGCTTACAGCATCTGGAATTTGTTGACAGTCTCCTATGCACATAATAACCAGAGCTGACTCTACTTAGATTCCAAGATGAGACAGGATCTGGTACCTTTAATGTATTTGGAGAAGGCCAATACTGATGCTCTTTGAAATATGAAGAAAGAGTTATAGTAGGCTCTTGTTACCTGCTGGAATTTGTAAAAAATCTGTGAATGCTCCAGTCCCATGAAATACAATGGCATTGTAAAATGGTGCCCATTATATAAAATGGTAAAATTATAGTTTGCTATTTGGAATCTATACTTTTTTGGAATATTTCCAAGCCGTGGATGCTTGAATCTGTGGATAAAAAAAATCAGTGGATATAGAGGACCAACTGTATTATATAGTAGTGAGACACATACTAAAAGTAAAAAAAAAGTAAAACAAAATTGAATTGCACTTAGGAAAAGTAATTAATTCTTGAGATTCTCAAAATGGTCATGGAAGAAGAAAGCAAGTATGAATTACATACAGGTTTAAACTCTAGCAAGTTGTCTGGAGCACCCAAAAAGAGGAGCAAAATTGTTAATTTATTATGGTGTATTTTTCAGTGTTGGGGAGGAGAAGAAGTGTTGCAGAATTTTCTGCTTCATATACAAAAAAATGACTTTATTGTTCTTGATCACTCTGCTCCACTTAATGGGGAGGGGATTTTATTGCCTTTCTTCAGCCAGCAAAATCTCTTTGGCCAGCCCAGCCACTTAATTATCACATTCAGAATGGGAGCAAGACTTAAAAAGTCAAATTGCTTCTTTAGCATGGTGGCTATCCATCCTTTTGTTATGCAGATTTTGAACACACACGTACACATGTGTCAAAAAGAACAACCAGTCACAGGAACTGGTGAAATAAATAATAGTTTATGTTATGGAAGATATATGAAGGGCATTTTTTTTTAAAGAGCCTCATTGCTTCGAATAAATTCTGTATTTTAGTATACATTTTGGGATTGTGTTACAGTAAATGAAAATGAAAAAAATACAGTAGAAGAAAGAAAGAATGCCATCTTATCTTTCTCATATATATATGAATGACATAATGTAAAATATAACAAATACCAAAAAAGGCCTGATCATGCTGGTATTAAAAGTACTAGAATGTTGATAATTTAGGCCCCTAGTAGCTCCTTTACATGCCTGGCTATTATCTGTCTCAGCTGCAGAAACCTGCTGTTCTAAAGGCAATAAGAATTGAAACATCTATAGTGTTAGCACCTGGGTTATTTATCATTAAGGCTAACTCTGCTACACTACATCTTCTTATACCCGATTTAAAGGAAGATAACACAAGTATGGTTAATTTGCCTCTCTTCTTTATATATATGGTGTCATGACCCACCACTGCTTTGTCCCATGGGGGGGGGGAAGAGAGGGGGAGGAAGGAAGTGGGACACACACACACACACACACACATCCCTAAAATGAAATCTGCAAGAAACTCTCCCTCAAAATTCCATTAATAACCTCTTGTAGCGTGTTTAGGTTGCAGGGTCTGGAACTAAGAATGTTTTAATCTCTTTCAGCAAAACAATGTCTCATAATGATGTACAGGACTATTGCTGTACTGATGAAGAATCATACATAATTCAGCACCTTTCACTTGGCACCACTCTGATATCCTCATTAGTCGTGGCTCACGGTGGCTGTCAGATGGTGTCCATGCGAACGCAGGCATTATATTGTCTTTGAGATGTGCAGCTGCTTCCATGACACTGCCAGTATATAAAAACATGACGCCAGTTTGTTTTATTTAGTGCTAAACCTTCCAGTTTGTAAAAACAAGGCTGACACAGAGCCTGACATGAGGCAGTGAAAATAATTAGCTCTCATTTTCTCAGCCTCCTATTTCCTTCTCCCTGCTGTGTTCCCTTTCCACTAAACCACCACATGTCAGTCGAAATGGGAGGCAATTAGTGGGCTCATTTCAGTCCCCACAACTGTGCTGAAAAGAAAGTATTTATGATGGCACAATGAACAGCTGAAAGATTAAATAACATTTGCCTTTTGAAAAGAAAATGACTTCTAGCTAAATGGGCAATTTTTGATTATTCTCAAACAAGCTTAGAGTAGTTTGGTTTAAAAAAAATACAAGAAAGGAAAATGAGTCATTTTTAGGTGAAAGAATCAAATAAAACTTGACACAGTAATGCAAATAACTGATGTTTTATTGCAAAATATGTAAATGTGTTATAGCCTTAACAATGGCCCCTGTCTTGGGTCAAGGAAGACTACTGCCAAGTAGGCGCTGGTATAGAAAAGGTTGCTACATGGCAGCTTTAATTAGTATTAGTATTATTGTTTGGGATTTTGTAGGGTTTTTTTTTTTTTTTAGAAAAATGGTTTTAGGTAAAGAGGTGTCCATTAAAACCAATCCATAAATGAACTGCAACATCAGCATATGTGTAAGTTGTTGGTTTTGGTGATGGTAAGTGCCTCAGCTAGATTCAGGCACACATCCTAATTCAGTCACAATTTTGGCTGAGAACTACAGAATTAAGACCCAAGTGTAATTAAAATGGGCAGTATTTTCTTAAAAGAGGAAATCATGCTTTGCTTGCTGTTCTCTTTGTCTGAAGCATTTGTGAGGTGGAATGTATGCATAATAATGAATTGCTTAGGTGCTACAAATAGATGTTGGTCTCTATAGCCCCTTTTAAACAGTAGATTTCAGTGGCTAAGATGTATAAAATTCTAAGAGGAGAAATTATATTTCACTAGGAGCTGTTGGGGTTTCTGAGTTTCCTCTTGCTTAGGTAACTGCAAGAGAGGCATATGAAAAGATCTGGTTCTTAAATCTGTTCCATGACCATGTATGTGCTTACATGGATTTGACACAAGTGCACTGTTGCAAAATAGCATTTTGAAGCAGCAGAGATTCCACATTGCTTAGGATGAGGCTAAATACAGATACTTGGTTTTGTTTCAGAGTGTTAATTTATAAGTACTCTCACTTTTAAAGAGTACTAATTCATCATTAGTTTGCTGTTGTGTGGCTCCAAGTCATTTCTGATTTATGATGACCCTAATGCGAACCAAATGCAAGCAATCAGAAGAAAACTAGGAATGGGAAGGGCAGCCATGAAAGAGCTAGAAAAGATCCTAAAGAGTAAGGACATATAACTGTTAGAATTGTCTAAGCCACTGTATTCCCCATCACCTTGTACAGATGCAAGAAGTGGACAGTAAAGAAAGTTAATAGAAAGAAAATCAATTCATTTGATATGTGGTGCTGGAGAAAAGTGCTCAGGATATTGTGGATCTCCAAAAAGATGAACAAATGGGCTCTTGAACAGATTAAGCCTGAAATCTGGAAGCCAAGATGATCAAGCTGCGGCTGTCATATTTTGGCCACATCATGAGAAGGCTCCTATTTTGTGCCACGGAAAAGCCAGATTGGGGGTGCAGCATGCAGTTGCCATGGCCCCGATTGGTGAAGATGGAGTAGATCCACCATGGTGTGGCTATTTGAATATTGAATACTCAGTTATTATTTCCCATTGGTTTCCTATTATTATAAACCTTGCAGAACCAGGCAAGTCAAAAATCAAAAACAGGAAACTCTATATTTAACATAACCATACTTCATCCCATAACAGATCTTGTTTTTTTTTAAAAAAATGTAAAAACGCAAGTTCATAATCTTCTTAAAAGCAGATTAGTCTGTTTCTGAGATGCTACTACAATAAATATATGTTGAGATGGATTCAGTTATATTCAGCATAGTTTTGCTAATGCTAGAAGAAAAGGGACGGTTGGGCCTCTGTGATTCCTCTTTCCTCATTGTATGCCCCCGAAATGCTGCTCTGGGTGGTAAAAAATAGGGGAATGAGCAAAGAATCAGCATCCATTCTCCAGCAAACAGCCTTCCCCCATTTCCTGCCATAAATGGAAAGAGCTCTGTGTTCACTGTGATCCCACCAAATACTACTAATATTTAACTTACTGTAAGTGTACTTCCATTGGCGAGACAGCATGGTGTAGTGGTTTGAGTGTTGGACTAGGACACTAGAGATCAGTCTTGGATTCCATGCTCAAGCTTAAAAACCCACTGGGTGACCCTGGGCAAGTCACATTCTCACAGCCTCAGAGAATGGCAATGCCAACCCTCCTCTGAGGAAACTTGTCAAGAAAACCCTGTGATAGGGTCACCTTAATTCAAAATGACATGGAAGCGTGCAAACACATGCATGTGCACACACACACACCAACAGTGTACTTCCATTGCAGGGCCTACATAGCCTACTGGCACCAGATCCCATTTGATATTGGAAGCTAAGCAGCATCAGCCCTAGTTAGTACTTGGATGGGATCCTGCCAACAAATACCAGGTGCTGTAGGCTATATTTCAGTGGAAGGAACTGGAAAAACCACATCAGAGTATTCCTTGAGTTAAGACCCCCCCCCCCAAAAAAAAACCCTCATGGGGTCAAGAGGCGACTTGAAGGCACAAACACACACACATTTCTATTTCCTTCAGCTGTGACAGCTAACAACATTTTTGTTTTAAAAACAAGGTAGAATTTGCCCCTGTTGCTTGGAGGTGTTCTAAAGTTTTAACGAAAATATTTCCTATATTGGGACCAGAGAAAAGGGTTATGCCATGGTGTCCTGAGCGAAGTACTTCTTGTTGCCTGGGGTAGGAAGAGAAACATGGCTGCTGCCATCACTCCCACATTATTATCACATTCTCCCTTCCCTCAACTTGCCCCTCTCCTCATTTGCCACTACCTTTCCCCTCTCATCTCACCTCACCTCGCGTGACTCCTGCCCGCCTGTCTAACCTCTGTGTAAAGTTCCTCACTTTGTCTAATGGATAGGTCAGCCTAACTCAGGGTTCTGCCATTTTCCCATTAGTCCTATGATACCTTTTTTAAAAAAAAGTAATGAGTAAGGCAACTTCAATAATAAAGTCGAAGAGCAAAAGAATGAGTAACTAATTTTCTTGGTAATGTTAAGGGTGAAAATTTACTGTTGGAATATTTGTTAATGCATTACAGTCGGTCCTCCTTATCCACAGATTATTTTACCCACAAATTCAAGCATTCACGGCTTGAGAATATTTTTAAAAATATATAAATTTCAAATAGCAAACACTGACCTTATATAAACAACATTTTAGTATGCCATTGTATTTAATGGGACTTGAGCATGCACAGATTTTGGTATCCATGGAAGTGCATGTCCTGGAACCAAACTCCAGCAGATACCTAGGGCCCACTGTACAAAACGAATTACTTTAATCTCCCAGGTGTGCTTAATTCACATAAATCCCCATTGATGACACAGGATCCTATTTCTAAGAAGACAAGCTTTACATTTTCAAAATGGCACAAAACTTAAAGTTTGGATGATTTTTGTTGTTGTTTTGTAAAATTAAAAAAAACCCTGAATGTTAGCACATCTACTCTCAGTGAACTGCAAAATGAACAGAATAATGGCTTCCAAAGCATACACAGAACTCCATCAATAAAAATGTTAATTAACACACTGCAGTTGGAAAATTAAATCAGTACAACAAAGCATGTGCCTTAATCCTAAAAAGATGTGCTGGTTTATTATATCCCTATAACTCCCAAGTAGATTATTCTCCATTAGTTTAGTGGAAGATATAGTTCACATGAGGCTTAAGTCTGAAATTTGGATATACAATCTACCTTAGCCAGAATGGAATGCAGGACAAGATACCACCTGAAAGGACTCAACTGGGAAAAAGTCATATGAGATAAATGTATAGAACTGAGACATAACTGAGGCATTTCCCTGTAAGACTAAACTTGTAAATTTCAAGCTTTTTCAATCACTTAATTATGATAAATGACAACTTCTATTTATTTCCTGATTATGTATTTTCCAGTCTGCTACTGCAAAAGGCAGAGTGTATTCATGTTGTTCGCACTTACTCAGCACATACTGCACAAATTTGGCTGCAGAGAGATGTCAAAGTGCTTTCTGCACCTCCATCATGAAAAATGTAACTCTTGATAGAGATTTTTCTGTACTAAGGAATAACATAGAGTCTTCTCTGGAAAGCTGTGATTCTGTTACTCTTGCCAGCCGTAATAGCATACTGATATTACCCTTGTCCATTATTATTCTCTGTTCTCCTCTCTCAGAAATGAAGAGGAGACACATGTCATATCTGTGCACAGTCTACACTAATCCACAAATATTTTCATGTCACTTGGAGGCAATGACCTGGTTTGGACCTTCAATTACTGGCCTGCTAAACTATAATTTAGTAGTGAGGAATGAGCAACAGGGCATTCCATTCTCCCCTTATCCTTCCCTTGGAGTTTCTTTCTTGTTTGCAACCTGGTGGAGTTAAACCACAGTTAAGACATTATTTCTGAAACCGGAAACTTTGGTTTAATGTCAGTTTACTAATCTGGTTTTTAAACCACTTTTGGAACTTGCTTTGTGATTCTGGTCAGCAACTGGCCAAGGCCAACCAAATGTATTTTGCTGCCTGAGGCAAAGGATAAGCTAGAACATAGCCTTCTTCCTTTCCACATATGGACACAACTGGGAGTGACCATTTGAATCTAACTTCAATACTAGAAATAGGACAGTCAGGACCAGACAAAGATGGTTGAGGCCTTGGAGCAGCTCCAAAAACATGTGGCCCTTGGTGTTCATGTGTGAACATTTTTAGGAGTGGTAGCATAGAAATTAAGTTAACAAATAAATAAATAATCAATAAAATGCAATAGATGGAAGCACAAAGGTCTTCACATGTTAATCCTTATAAGATTAACAGTTGGTCCCAGTGGTTTTTAAACTCTTTCAAGTAACACACAAAATATTAGTGAAAGCAAAAACATTGAGTGACTCAGCAAGTGAATAGGGAAAAAGGGATAGCAGGTCATATTTCCCCCCTCAGCACTGGGACCTTAGCTAGTAAGTGAACTGGAGCAATTGCATTCATTGAACTATGAATCATCTTGCCTGTGAGCAATGTCCTTTATTACCATTAAGGAAAGCAGGCTAGTTAAGGGAACTCAAGACAGGTCATCTGGCAGAGAAGAATGGCCAGGAGGACGGTTCAGCAACTATCATTGCTCTCTCCACATCCAATATTTGCATCCTAAGCTAAATGGCTCATTCTACCCATGGCTAACCCTGTAATAGACATTAAACCACACTTTCCCATTTTAGATATACCAGTTAACTGTAGTTTAATTAAACCAGGATGTAAGGCACAAGGACATTGGTTGTACTGATGGAGCATGAAGTTCTTCTCTGAATGTTGCTTTTAGTAGTACTTTCCATTCTCAATTAATTATAAATCTGGCATTAGAAAAACATATAAAATTTTTATTTTTTTAAAAAAATTAGAAAATTAATGTATCCCAGAGTAAGGTAGGCTGGAACTTCTCTGTTCTACATGGAGCCTTTCCGCATTCAGGGAGTTTTTGACAGGAGAGAGCATGCAATGCTGTGATCCATTCTTGTATTCTCAAGAACAGTCTTACAACAGATAAGTTACACAGATGTTCTGCTTTGTTTTTAGCATTCTGGCAAACTGAACAAAGTGTTCTTACCAAGCAAATGAACATCAGGAGGAGTCACACTAGAACATATACAAAAGTATGCAGACTGGGAATATCTGTGGGGGAATTGCCCTATGAATGAAACCAATAATAGCATCACCCCATCATTTCTTTACCTCAGGTCCATTTCCAGGCTTTAAATGATAACCAAAAACAAGCTCAAGATTCACCACTTTCTCTTCACTCGCCTCATTGTCACTTGCAGCATCCTACCACAGAAAGAAAGAAAAAATAGTCATTTTGTTTCAGCTCTAAGTTTTGTTTACATTCAATCAAGACTAGTATTTGGCAATCCGAATTAAATCATTTACCACTCTGAATATAATTTAAAAATTCTGACCCATTTTAAAGCATGAGTATTAAAAAAGGAACTTTGCACTTTATACTTTTTGAAAATACCATCCTTTATCCTAGGAACAATAAGGAAGCTTTCATAGAGGGTACACAACAAAAGGAACTTGTCCTGGAAGTCTTTAGATTGTCAAAGGCACCAGATGTCATCTCTTCTTGAAAGCTAACCAGGGTCAGGCCTGGCCAGTACTTGGACAGGAGGCTGCCAGGGGTGTAGGCTACATTCAGAGGAAGGCAATAGCAATAGCAATAGCAATAGCAAGCCACCTCTGATTATTCCTAGCCTAAGAAAACCCTATAAAATTCATGGGGTTGCCATAAGTTGACAGAAGACCTGAAGGGACATACATATTTTGATTTCACCATCGCAGATATATATCCCTGCGGACCAGTGGTGTCACAAGGAGGGTAGCAGGGGGTGCGGACTGCACCAATTGACACCATAAAAGGGATAACATCAATGATCCCCAAACATCTGCCTTTGGGCAGAAGCAGGCTGTGGCATTTGCCTGTGTTGCTTTAAAACTCTAAGGAAATGGTGTGAGTTGGGTCAGGCTCAGTGGGAGGAGAAAGGAGAGTTTCCAGTTTTAAATAAACAAACAAATAAATAAATATTAAATAAAAAATAATGTTTTGAGTTCTTTTACACTTTTCTTGAAAAATATCATCCTTTACCAAATTTTCTTTACCCAAATGAAATTATGTATATATGAATACATTTAGATTGTGTGTGTGTAAATTTACAGCGCTTTATAAATAAAGGTTAATAATAATAATAATAATAATAATAATAAGCTACTGTAGTTTAAATGCATAATTTTAATTTTGCCAGTTTGTGTCACAACTCTTGCCATTACATTCAGTAATATACCAGAATTAGGATTTATGAGTAACATTAATACAAAAACCTTGATTAAGGATTCTGTAGGGTGTGGTATGGGAGGAGGTCAATGAGGGGACAACATCATGGCTTACCAAACCTAGTGGAACCACTGCTGCAGACTAACAATGTCCAATATAATCCTAAATGGATTGTAGATACAAACAACCCACAACCCAATAAAATCCCAGTAGGTGAAATCCAGCATTGTATGACTGAAAGGTAAACTCATTCAGTTTTCCCTCTATTTTTTCCTGGTGAAGACTGTTACCTACCTTGATCCTCAAAAGGGAGAGGTGGGATACAAATAAATATATTGTTGTTGTTATTGTCATTATTATTATTATTAGTACAGTAGTATATGTTTTACTGAGCTGCAATAGACGATAGGACTCACTAAAAATGAGAAACCTTTCACAAATGCTGCAGGAGTTGACTTGATTCTGGATGCTTCCTTCCCCTATCCCTACTGCAGTCCAGTAAGTTTTAGCTACAAATATCCAATAGGCCCTCAAAACCTTCTGGAGAGGCTATCTTGAAGGACACAGTGGATTGTAGCTCCAACACAAGGGCACAATCACAGTGTGAAAATATTTATCATGTTAAAATACTGACATTGGGAGCATAAGTATTTCTTTCCCCTATATCAACTCATTTTAACAAGTTAAGTAAAATCATAGTTACCTTCATCAGAGGTGGAAAATGAAACATGTTGAGATAATCCTGACTTAATTTCTCAATGGCAGTCTAAAAAGAAAAAAAAGGAAGAATATGAGGAATTATTTATTTATATCATTTATTTGTATCCTACCTTTTCCCCACTGTGGGAGCCAAGGCATATTACAATATACATTAAAACAGGTTACAGATAAAATCAACCACTATATTAAAAACACAATTAAATAAACTATCAGATTAAAACAGCACTGAACTAGAAGCATTTAAAACTCAACAATGAGAATCAAAGTTCAGCATTCTTCATTACAAGATCCTTTTTGAGTACCTTGTTAATGCCAGAAAACCTATCTGAATAGAAAGGCCTTTGCCTGGGGCTGGGAGGAGGGCAGACAAGGGCCCTGCCTAGCTTTCCATGGAAGGGAGTCCCAGAGCCTCTCTAGATAGGATGGTGACAGTGATGGGACAAGAGTAAGGCCTCCCCCGAGGATCTCAAATTACAGGCAGGCTCATGTAGGGAGATGCAATAATTCAGATAGCCTGGACACAAGCCATATAAGACTTTTTATGTCATAACCAGCACTTGGAATTATGTTCCAAAATGGACTGGCAGCCAGGGGAGTTGTATATTCCCTGTAACCAGTCCCAGTCAAGAGTGCAGAGCTGAGTGTACCACACAGAAGATACAGGGATTAAGGTACCACACAACATATACAGCTATTTCCCCTATAAAGGTAAGTCAGCCAGAGCAGGGCTAAATTCCATATGCAGGCCCCTATTATATTAGTGGCTAGGAGAGGTGGAGAGTAGCAGTCTTGCAAACTGTAGTGGATAGTTGCATGTTGCCCAACATTTCCATTACATCTCCCCCCCCCCCTTTTTGCTGCTCTGGACCTTTGTGGTCAATACAATGGTGGACAACTCACAGAACCACTTATCCAACGCCGATGGCCCAGGGAACTGGAGGCTCCAGGAATTGCCTGACAATACTGTATGCCACTGCCAGTCTTGAATCAAAAAGAGTATATGTTCCTTTTGGAGTCAAGTTGGCTATACCCACTAACTATCAACTGGCAAAAGCTTAGGCTGTGTCAGTATAATATTTGTCAAGAAAATGCTAACTACTGAATGCAGTGGAGGCAGAAGCTTGTCTCAAATGTGGATTCATTCTCTTTGGCCACTGGTGCCAACAGAGGGAGGCTCTGCATTCATCACAGGTGCTCTTCCCTTAAACTATAGCTGCACCAGTGATGGCTTCCATGTCAGTGGGACATTGAATCCACTCCAAAGGTTAGTCAAAATCAAAGAGCTATCCATGGTGCTGATCCTGTTTCAAGGATAGCATTCTGCACATTGGAATAGCTCCTTTAAATTTCAGTGTAAAAGCTGGACTGACATGGAAGCTCACAGGACTATACTGAACCAAATCTGAAGAACCAGAATCAGAGGAACTAGTTGTTACTGGCTAGAGCAGTGAGGAACTGTGCCTCAGCACTCTCCTGTTCCTTCTTATTCAAACCGTGCACCATTGAAGGCTTAAGGTTTTCATCCTCTAAGCCAAATGCCCTCCTCCGGTCTGAGTTCCATGGCTACTTGGCTTCCCTGCAGTTTTCGCAACGTCTAGTGCCAGCCAGCTGAGCCTGTGCTTTCACAGATGTACACGGTATGTTCATGTACAATCCTGCCCCTTGATTTACATTTATAACATTTGTATGCCACCTTGTAACATAAAATACATGGCACACATCAAAACTCACAGGTCCCCAATATTACTTTTATTTATTTTAAACATGCTGGAGGTGGGTATAGGTTGGTATCAGCTGCAGAAGCATGAACCATTTCAATGTACTGAAATAAATGAGAATTTGAGGTGGAGACCTTCTGTCAGGAGAGGCCTCCTCCTAACTCTGCCCCATCCTCATTGAGCCTCCTGCAGTATCTACACAGTGCCAGTACTTTACCACCTGAGAGGCTCAGTAGGTTAGCAAAGGGATTGAAAAAGTGAGTCTCCCCCAAGGAATCCCCAGATTCACCCTTTTCTGGCCAAAAGGAGGGTGAATTGCCAATCCTGGAAACCTTCAAGTAGAACAATTTACCTTTTAAATAGGCTTCAAGTCATCCTAGTACTATTTAATGTGAAAGAAGTACCCACTAGTGAGGGTCCCAGGGCTGTAAAGTGGATCCTGGACCTGCTGCAGTTGCCTGCCCCTGGTTTAGAGTTATGAATATGGAATAGTCTGTGAGAGATGCATTTTTGAATCCTACTTCATACAAAACTTCATAAAACAAAGTTCAGAAAACCAGTATAGTGACAGAGGAAAAGTAGTAAAAATATTTGGGACCTGGGAGATCCAGATTTGAGTTCCTGGATAGCCATGACGTTCTCTTTCTCTTTCAGCCTGATCTACCTCAAAGGGATGATATGAGAATGAAGTGAAGGAGAGCCAAGTATGCTGTCTGGCACTTACTGAAGTAAAGATGGGATATAAGCATAACTAACTGTAAGTGATGGTTTTGGTAATTAATGGTGGGATACAAACCGCCATATAGTACGTCTTCTATACGTACTAGGGTTAGGAAGGGGCGGTGCTTCCGCACCCCCCTAACCCTAGTACGTATAGAATACGTACAACATGGCGGCGCCCCTTCCACATGGGGGCCGCCATGTTTACGTACTGGACGCATAGCATCCAGACATGTCGCAGCGTCTATGACGTCGCGAATGTGCCAGCGGCGCCTCGCGACGTCATAAAGGCGCCGCAAAAAGAAGCTCCAAAATGGAGCTTCTTTTTTGCTCCGCGCGGCAGCCGCGCGGTTTGGCTGCTGCGGGTCCCGCACGGAGCAAATGGCGCCGGCAGGAGACCGCCGCAAAGCGGCGGTCTATATCCCGCCAATGAGAGTTTAACAGTCTTAATCTGCATCCCATGAAATTCTAATCTTTTGGTTTCTTTTCCTTTTAGGGTGAAGGTTGCTTTTGTCTTAAGTTGTCAGGAGTTTAAAAAAACATTTTACTACACGAAATGTATTGTTTCAATAGCTCCACTAACAGCCAAGGTTTTAGGTACCTTCAAATGAATGATGTGGCCTTTGGAAGCAATCCCCATGTCCTTCAGGTCCTGTTCTTCCAGAAGAAGCAATCTTTTTCCTGTGATGTGATGCTCTTTAAACAAGCTGGCATATATACTCATCTCACCAGATGTGTCATCTTAAAAAGAACAAGAAATGGTTCAGAAATCTGGACAGTAAAGTCAGCCATTGCAAACTGGGTTTCTTCTCCAATGTTGTGGACCAGCATAGTCTAACAGGGGATTGACTGTCACTGAGAGGCCCACAGATCTAGAATTACAACATTGGAGAATTGCAGTTGATACATATTGCTTTTCATGCTCCAAATATTCCAGATTACAGAATTTCCAGAGCTCCATATTAGCATACATATTTGCACAGATTTATTTTATTGCTTTAACAAGCTACCCTCTCATATGGTAACCTATCGATTCAACAAGATTCCAATTGATGAACCATATTCTACTTGGGGAATTAGAGAAATAGAATGCATCTGCACTTCAGAGCTGCATCAGTTTCATACCATGTTAACTGCAATGGTTCCATCCTCTGGTATTAAGTATCACTTTGTTTTATTAGTCTTTATCCATTAACCTTTACTGACCTGTGACTGAAATAAATCATTCTCTCCTTTCCTTTCAAGTTAAATATACAAGCAGCCTTACCTTTTTTAACAAGCTGTTGCATCCAAAAGTACTATAAAGGAAGGACATAGATGTTATGATTTTAGACATTAAAAACTTTATTACTTTTCTCCTGAAATATATTTTTAAATAAATTGATGTATTAATGGCAGGCAATCAGCAGTAAGAAAGTTAATACCAACATACAGAAGTAAAAAACAGGATAAGAATATTATTTAAATTTCTATTGATGCAATATTTTAATGTTTTTCTAAATATGGATTGTATGTACAGTATGTTCATAGTAAGGGAGGGTGTTAATCAGGATACATGGGACAGCAGCCACTGTTCAACCTGATCTTAACAACCTCCTTCCTGGAAAGGACAGGTGGATGACCTCTCTCTCTTTCTGTGTCAATCTCTTTGTGTGCCAAGCTGTCTTCTCCTGAAATGTCTCCCAGCTCCTTTTCCACTGCCAGTGTTTGTTATCTGGCATACATGGCTAACCTACAGCCCCATGGAGGAAGTTTCAAGAGACAAGCAGCTTTGGTTAGAACACCACTCCTCAGTCTGTTCCACTTGGAGAGAAAACTGAAGGGTGAAATGGAGTGGATGGTTTTCCAAATCCTCCAGCTTCCATTAGCCCCATCCAACATGGCCAATGACTTAGATGGTATTGGAGATTATATAAAAAATTATAATGCAACAGCACCTGAAAGGCAATAGGCATTTTATCCCACCTTGGATCCTCCAGGCAGCTTACTTAAAGGATGGCTTCTTAGTCAAATAAACAAATCTGACCCCATTATTGAAAACTACTTACCACATCTTCTTCAGTCCATGCGCAGATATCAAAGGAAGGCAGCAACTACATAAGAAACAGGAATTTAAAAGTGTTTCTTTTCTTATTTTTCTGTCCCTCCATTTTTCTTTAGTAGTTCCCCACCACCACATATTCCTTACAAAGT
The DNA here is from genome assembly GCF_019175285.1 of Sceloporus undulatus. Lineage (NCBI taxonomy): Eukaryota > Metazoa > Chordata > Lepidosauria > Squamata > Phrynosomatidae > Sceloporus > Sceloporus undulatus. The sequence continues at coordinate 207,262,946 of NC_056522.1, forward strand.
AATTAACAAGGCAATCTGTCTTGAGGGATTACTGGAACATGGATGATACAAGATAAAGTATCTCCTGATATGAAACAAAACCATTCAGCTAGGCTATTTACATTCAGTCTAGGTTTTTGTTATCATTCTTGATAACTAATTGTAACAAGGCATTGCATTTTTTTAAAAAGCTAGTACATTTTACAGGCCAGATTAATATTTCAGTCCTTGTTTCTCCCAATCCATGATGAAATCATATTGGAGCTAAACCAAATGATCAGGAGCCAACCATGAATTAATCAATATGAAAAATTCTAATTTGGACTTGCTTTTAGGCTTGTAAACTTAGTATTGCGTAGGCTGTTTGAGATTCACATTTCAATATTTTTGAGCTATGTAAATTGTAATGAATGTTTAGCTGATTGCCTGTTAAAAAACATCCTGCAATGATGAAGAATGTCATTTCAAAAGAAATGAACACTTAGATTTGATTCTCAGATTTGAAAAGAACTATACACTTTAGCAATAGATTAGATAACAGCAGGAATATATTAGAGTAGCTGGATGTTCTGAGAATGAAACCATGGCGAATCAAAGTTGGCAATTTCAGTAGCAGAAGGCTATCCTAGCATATAGGAACTTCTCACTGGTTTTCTGGCAATGCAGTGTATTAGAGCTGGCAATGCTATCCCAATCCAAGAATATAAAGAGAGACACACACATTGGAGTAGGCAGCTGCCCAAGATCAGGGAAATGCACAGCTCGCCTCCACCACCATCTATGAAATGCTGCAACTGCCTACTGCTGAAATTCCACAGAGTGGTGGCATCCAAAACAAACCAACAAAAAAGTCATTTTCACAAAAAGTTCCACTTTACATTTGTCAAGTGGAGAGCACACGTCTTGCCTTGGAGAGCCTTAGTATTTCTGGGAAAGATAAGTGTCTTCCAGTCAAGGCACACATTCTCTGCACACTCTCTGGGAAAACAAAGTGAAACAAAAAAATAGGGTCCCTCCCCAAACTGTCCCACTGATTGGCTAAATGATGACAGTGTAGTAGAGGCAGCAAAGGCATAAGGGATCCTTTGGGATGCCTAGAGGGGCAAGCCCCATGTTGTTGTGGTTGTTGTTAGCTGCCCTAGAGTGGACCCCGACTCAAGAAGACCCTGTGGATGAGATATCTCTAACACCCCGTCCTCCACTACTCTACTCTGCTCCTGAAAATTCAGGCCCATGGCCTCCATGATTGAATCCAGCCATTTAGTATGGCGTCTTCCTCTCTTTCTGCTACACTCATCCCTTCCTAGCATTGTCTTTTCTAATGAGTCATGCCTTCTCACAGTGTGGCCAAAGTATGACAGCCTCAGCTTGATCATCTTTACTTCCAGGGAGATTTCAGGCTTTATCTGCTCAAGGACCCATTTATTTGTCGTTTTGGTTGTCCATGATATCTTCCCCAGCACCACAGTTCAGATAAGTTTATTTTCATCTAATCTGCTTTTTTCACTGTGCAGCTCTTGCACCCATATATAGTGATGGGGAATTCAATGACCTGGACAATTCTTATTGTTCAGTTGTATATCTTTACTCTTGTCTAGCAGTGGTATCATGGGGGTGGATTTGCAAATGACACCAGGTGACACCCAGAAGAGGGCTGACACCTGGTTGGGCCCACCTCCCCTTTGGTATGAGGGGGCACATGGACATCCTTGCTGGCTGCTGGTCCTTGGGTTTCCTTCCCAGGGGAGAAAGCCCAGGGATGGAGTGGCAAGCGCACAACCTTCCTGCACCAAGTGACACCACAATTAATGCTGTCACTGTTGTCTAATTCTTTCTTAGCTGCCTTTCCCATTCTTAGTCTTCTTCTTATGTTAATAATCCCTAATATGACATAACATAAAACTACTCTTCAGTATTGGGATCATTACCTAGCCAAGCCAGGTGAAACCACACACAAAGAGAGGTATCAGCAGGCTTAGGAAAATTCTGGGGTATTATTTAGGCAAGTCTTATTAAGGGAAGAATAGACTTTGAGAATGGGGGAAAATCCAAAATACGTAGCTAAGGGGGACTAAGTATTCTCACTGTGGCACAAAATAGTGACTGAACAGAGTGAGGGTTCACTAGAAAATAAGACACAACAAAATTCAAAATCCACAAAAGAGTGGTACCTTTATTAGGCAACTGAAATGCAAAATTACATCATGCAAAACATTTTACTAAGTTGTTTTTTTTTTAATGTATATATTTGCACCTAATAAAACCCCACTGTTTTATTTTATTATGGTTTGTTCTTACTTTCCAAAAAGGAGTGCTCACACTTTTGATTACAGGTGTGCAACATTTATGTAATTGTTGTGGTGTTTTGCTTGGCTTCTAAAAAAAATTACTATTATTATTTTGCCTTGTGGTTTGTTAACTGTAATAAAGGCTTGACTGACTGACTGACATCATGCAAACTTTCAAAGCTCCACTGGGTTCTTCATCTGGCAAAATATATTTTTTAAATCTTTTAAAAATCTTTTTAAAAATACTGGAGAAAAAAAGTGATGGTTTTTGAGTCACAGGTTTACAATTTGTATCAGATATTATATCTGAGCATGTAGTGGCTTGAATGTTGGACTAAGACACTGGGAGAGCAGGGTTTAAATCCCCTTTCAGCCATGGAAACTGTGTGGATGACCTTGGGCAAGTCACACTCTTTCAGCCTCAGAGGAAGGCAAAGGCAAATCCCCTCTCAACAAAGTCTGCCAAGAAAATCCCATGACAGGTTCATTTTAGTGTTGACAACTATCAGAAATGATTTGAAGGTATAAAACAACAATAACAAGGAGCTTAAAAAAACACTCCCAAAAGCAGCGCCATGATGATTGAGTATCCTCAATGGCCTTTATAAGTTATGGATTCTCAAGCATCAGTTGTAGAAGAGGAAGATAATATGAAGGCACAGGTGGGGAGGGTGGGACTGCTTGCTTGAATGGCTAAGAGCTCATATAGGATTTTGGGAGGAGGAGACGACTGGCTGGTTAAAACCCTTGAAAACCCTTAACAAATCTACAAAGGTATGCATTGTAGACCTCCCACTTATTAAGATCTTGTTGGTTTCATTCATCCTAGAGCACAATTTTCATGTAACTAATCAAACATCATGTCACAACCTTTTATTTGCAACCCATTGATGAAGGGAAATTAAACTCAGTAGTTTGATACCATGTACCAACAGGGTCTATTGGAAAGTTAAATTCCCCATTCAGTAAATAATGGTCAGGACCACAAGTGCGATTACCCTTTCCCAATTCATTTGCACTCGAATTCACCATCATCCACCACAAAGTGCAGCACCTTTGTTTCCAACAGTTCATCTTTCCCCATAGTTCACTCTTTTCCAATACCCTTATAATGTTGCTTGCAAAGATGGAACCAGCCTTACAAGAAAGAGCTGATGTTAGTATGAGCCAGCTATTGCAACACACTTGGAGTGGAGCTCTCCATAAAAGCTGCTTGGCTGGGGCAGAATGATATTGCTAAACTCCTTATTGTAAGTCAATATACATTTCCATAAGGTGCAATGTCATATTGTGTGGTGTCTATTTGGAAGAAAGGCAGCAGGTGGCTAGATCAGGGTCCAGAACCTTTAGCACCCTAGAATATTTTGGACGTCAGCTTCCAGCAGCCCCAGCCAACATGGCCAAGGAGAAGGGATTCTGAGTTTAGTCCAAAAGATCTTGTGGATCAAAAGTTGCCCACTCCTGTTCCAGTTGTCCTGTTTTTTTGCCATTATGATCACTTGGACTTATGGTGAACCTATGAACCAGAGACCTTCAAAACCCTTGGTCATCAACAACTCTACTCAGGTCTTCCAAACTCAGAAATGTGGCCTCCTTGCTAGAATCAGTCCACCTCTAGTGTGATCTTCCTGTTCTGGACAATCCTTATAATGCACAGTTTCAGTTGCCATGTTGTTGGAGGTAACGAGGTAGAGCATGGGAAAAGCAAATTAACTATGAATGTACTTGAAGAAGGGAGAAGCTATTGAATGCAGATGATCTGCATGATTAAACACTGTAACAAAAATGTTCGTTATCTGATGGTATGGTTCAGTGTTTGTTCTTCTCCTGGAAGACACAATGTTTTGTCCATTGCTTATGAAAATAGGAATTGATCAAAATGATGCAACCTTAGTTCCATTTTTGGTCACAAGGAAAGGGGGAAAAACAAGTTCAGTTATCTGTGTAAGACTTAATAGCCTACAGGTCCAGATCCCATCTAATCTGAGAAGCTAAGCAGGATCAGCCCTGGTTAGTTCTTGGATGGGAGACCGCCAATGAACACCAGGTGCTGTAGGTGTTGCAGTTTCAAAGGAAGGAACTGGAAAAACCACCTCTGAGTATTCCTTGCCTAAGAAAACCTTATGAAATTCACAGGATTGCCATAAATTGATAGGTGACCTGAAGGCATCCCTAATCTCTGCCATGGAAACATGATTGAGGACAGAAGAGTTTTTAAACCTGCAGGTTCTCAGATGGGACAAAGACTTCCTGAAAGATTCTAGGAGATGAAGATGAGCCTCCATGACTCCTCTTGGCCCAAAGCATACTTTTGCTACCTGACAGCCACATCTTGCTCTGTCCTAGACTGGTTGCCATTTCCTTTCACCCAGGACTTTGGTGGCACATTCACTCTCTTGTAGGTAGGGGGCAGCAGAACCTAAACTCTCGCTGAGCAGCACCTTCAGCTACAGATGAGAAAAGAAATATCATCCAGAATCCTGTATTGGCTTATACTTAACTAAGTAACTAAGGGCTGAAACAGATGGCCCTGAAGAGGCTTTCACATCGCCCCTTTGAGTGCTGGATCAGGGCCCCATCTGGCTATTTGCCGGCTCAAAAAGAGGTGGCAAATGCCACTCCTTTCTGAGCTGGCAAATAAATAAATAAATAATAAATAACTTTATTTATATACCGCCCTTCGAAACATCAGGGTGGTTAACAGCAATATTCAATACAATTTATAAAAACAATACCATTAAAACAGTAATAAAAGAACTTGTGCCAGATCACAAACAACTGACAGAGGGGGGAAGAGGACTCTCAGGGCAAAGAATCAGGGGTAAGCCTGCTTGAAAAAGAATGTTTTTAGCCCCTTCTTAAATTGGGCCAGGGAGGTTGCTGAACGGAGCTCGATGGGCAGCGAGTTCCAGAGGGTGGGGGCCGAGATGGAAAAGGCCCTTCTAGTGGTGTTAACCAATCTAGCCTCCGGAACTCTTAACAAATGCTGCCCGGTGGATCTGAGTGTGCGGGGCGGATTGTACGGAGAGAGGCGGTCCTTTAAGTACCCTGGGCCCAAGCCATTTAGGGCTTTATAGGTTATAACCAACACCTTATATTGCGCCCGGAAGCGAATAGGCAGCCAATGTAGGTCTTTTAAGACCGGTGTTATATGACTGGTCCTAGATGTATTAGTGACCAGTCTTGCTGCCATATTCTGCACTAATTGCAGCTTCCGGGTATGGTACAAGGGTTGCCCCATGTAGAGCGCATTGCAGAAATCCTACCGAGAGGTTACCAGAGCGTGTGCCACTGTTTCTAGGTCCCCCTGGCTCAGGTAGGGATGCAGCTGGCGTATCCGCCGAAGCTGATAACAGGTGCTCCTGACCGTTGCGTCCACCTGAGATGTAAGGTGCTGTTTTCTGCCACAGCTTTTCACTACTCCTGCGGCATGTGGCATATGAACCAGTCGAGTGTGCAGTGTGATGCCAGCTAGAGTGCAGCATCGGGACATGTGCCATCTAAACGACACACCTTCATGCTGCCACTCACTGTCAGTCTGTTGCTGACCTAAGTAACCTCTCCTCCAAACCTAACCCCTCCAAAGCTGATGGAAATATCATTCAACCATGCTCTGGTCTTTGGTAGAACGGACCTCCTTCTCCCCATTCAACTGATGACCTGTTGCGGGGCAAGTTACACTCATGGCAATACTGTCAAAATGTGACTAAGTATGAATCGCAATTACAAAACACAATTAAGTAACTATTTCATATTAACAACCATTACTTAATCAAAATGTTGACACAACTGCCATGATACTAACTCTCCCACTCCCTGGAACTAAAAATGTCATATCAAGGAGGTGGGAGAGGTGCTGCTAGTAACAGGAAAGGTACTAGTTACCTCTCTCTTTAATGAAATACTGACTGCTCCAAGGAATTCCCAAAGAGATGAGGCACATACAGTAGCATCAACTATTTGCTATGGGTTCTGGGACACAGCCCAAATTCTAACAGCTGATGCAAACATACCATCGGGACTCTCATTTATACACTTCACATTTTTATTCAGGACTACAGATTCCCCCCACCCTTTTTTTTTTTAAACTGTCAAAATATTTATTGTAAAGTCAGAACTGGAAACAAACAGAGGAAAAGGCAAACATTTCACAAACAAGATTTATGACACCAACTTGGGGGGGGGGATTCCTTACATTGCAGGGTGTTCTGTTAATAACTAGAAAAGCAAATCCATTATATGGAAGAAGCAAGACATCACATAGTTAAATGTTGAAATGAAAAAAGAAAGAGAGACTAACTACAAAAGGTCTTGCCATGCAAGTATAACATTTCACATTCCATACAAATTAGATATTCTGTTTACACACTGCAGTAGTTTTGGCACAGAGTTCACGTGGCACAGCAGTTTTTAGAAAATCAAGTTTGAACTTTTCTAAACACTGTGAAAATACTTTCCATTTATATTTTCAAACATGTCTGGAATACAAATAATACTGTTTCCTTATTAACCAGTATAAAACATTTCAACAGTGCAAAAGCAAAAGCAAAAAATAAAAATAAAAAAGTAGTGTGCTATGTCAGACTCCAATAGAGAGGCATTACAGATTTCAGAAACAACCTCACAGGTTTTCTACAGTTTGCCTCCATGATATTTGTGAAATTATTCCTCACTTTTCAAGAAGTGTCGATTACATTAAAGTATTACAAAAAGTAAGTTAAGATACTTTCTTCCCCAATTTCTAACAGCAGAATAGGTTTTATGGATTAGAAGCTACTGTTGCCTTATCCTACTCAATAGATTCACTGAAGTTAAAGTGTGAAGGTGGTAATCAATCCAGTGGTCTACTGTGAGTGGTAGGTTCTATACTGTACAAAAGGTTTGGTGTTGTTTTTTTAAAGCAGTTCTTAAAGTAGCAAGAGTCTATGAACCTGCACATTCTTTATGATATGGCAGTATCTTAGTCTGATTCATCCTAGCCTTCTACATCTTCCACATTTGGTCTTGTGGGAGATGTGCTGATCAGATGGTCAAGTATGCTTTGCTCCAAGTGGTGGTATAAATAAATAGATAATACTATAAATGGTATAAATATAACTCAGCACTTAAATCAAGTTTAGATATTCCCTCACTCCAGAACATAACGTGCAAACAAGTTCATTGTTTCTTTTGAACTATATATGTAGTGTATTATTTTTGTCCGGATATGGTTTGTGGCATGTAGCCAGCATAGTGTAGTGGCCTGAATGCTGGACACTAGGAGACCGGGGTTCAAAATCCCACTCATCCACGGAAACCCACCGGGTGACCTTGGGTGAGGCACATTCTCCCAGCCTCAGAGGAAAGCAAAGGCAACTCCCCTCTGAACAAATTCCTCAAAACTATGGGTGGAATCCAAAGCATTCCTTCCACTGACAAAGCTACCTCTCTCAATAAAAGGGGAAAGGGGGCTAGACAGACCTTATTGAGTGGAATCCAGCATCACAAGATCCACTCACACAATGCAAATTCTCTCCCTTCCCTTCTGCAGGCTCCTTCAAAACCTGAAGAAGTGGGAACCACTACCACTGCTATACACCTCTGACCAGATTTCTGGGAGTTACAGAGATTGCAGAAGTGAATTAAGTTGCATTGAATGGATGGGCCTTTGTTTTTATGCCAATTAATTCCACTACATAAGTCCTATTTGACTGTGTCAGTGAACCACTGGGCCAGTTAATATATAGACTACAATGATGGCTCTACCATATCTATGTGTCTGAAAAACAATTTCCTGCATATTCATGCTTAGCAATATTTGGTGCTACCTGCACACAGAACATAGTAACATAGTTGAACTTTGTGCTGTGGTATATCAAATGAGGTCACTCAAGCACTGCACTTTAGTAGTGTGTAAATATTTAACTCGGAACACTCAGCACTACAGTAAAACTTCTTATGGCAAATAAGTGGGTAGTGCTTATATGCCAAGGAGCTATTTCAGCTCTTCGTTCCCTAAAAGCAACCAACATCTTTATGGACCAAGTTCTTTGGGTGTTTACAGCACAGATCAACCTATCAAGTGAGCATATTAAATCATCAGAAAGTGTTTGACATTACTGGAGGCATCATACAATAGAAATGAGGTTCATTGGCACCAGAGACATCTGGTTTTAGAATTAAGGCTGCAAAAGTATGTGTATTTTACCTGAAAGCAAGCCTCACTGAACACAATAGGACTTAGTAGGCATAGATTTGGGCTGCAGGATGATGGGATACTGCAGTATATACTTGTCTTCACATCAAAAAATTTAAGCCCCAAAATGGGCTTCAAAATCCTAGGTAGATGTATATATGGGTCAATATGGTAATACTTCTCCGTGGGCCTTGGGATAGCTCTGAAAAGGGGGGGGGGGGGGAGGGAATTCAGAGGTCTCCATTCCCCTTTTTGCAAGCCATCAGCCTTGGGGAAAGTTGTAGGAAAGGGAGGAAAATTGGAGGTCTGTGTCCCCCCCC
>NC_056522.1:207285816-207340317 GCF_019175285.1 Sceloporus undulatus
TTTTTTGCAAGCCATAAATCTTAGGAAAGGTTGTGGGGAAGGGAGGGAATTGGAGGTTTGTGTCCACATTTTGCATGCTCAGACGTGACCGATGGAGAGGTCCAGAGGGAGAAGAAGGAAGTGGTGTGTCCCCCCCCCATTAGATCCTTTGTTACATGCCCTGAGTTTGACCCTCAACTTACCAATGGGTCATATCAAAATCCATGATTTTGCCCCCCAAACCGCCCTTGACTTATATATGAGGTTGACTTATACACAAGTATATACGGTAGTTATATGTAAGGTTGATATTACACTTGGTAACCAGGTCAATTGGCACATGTAGATAATATGTAAAAATATGTCCAAGCTAATATTCTGTATTGCTATATAGAGGTGTTGGGAGAGCAGCAAATACAGAGTTCACTGGACTTGACAGGTTTTTTTACAGATTAACTACATGTACATGCCTGGGTACCAGAACATAATATCAACCTTAGATTAACTAGCTGTCCATCATAGCCCTGACATCCACAACCAAAACTGCGAGCTGAGCTTCTCTGTTTGTGTGCAAGTGCAGAAGGGGAAAAGAATCAAGTGCTAAAAACACTTTCACAAACAAACATTTTGGTTTTCAGCCCTTGACTGGCATTCTTGGGTTACAACACTGAGTATAAACTGATTCCATTAAATTATACTGGGAAAATGACCTGTGAAAGCTGTATTTTCTACATAAGAGTACATACAAATGGTGTATGAGAAAAACACTCACCAATTCTTTCTTGACTGGGCACACTCATATAAATACTATTGGTGCAGCTGTCAGTGTATACAAAAAAGCCTATATACATCTTTTTTGCCAGTCTCTGTATTCTACCCCTTCCAACACACAAGCTACGTTCTTTGATGTAGAAAAACTTGATTGATAAAGATCAGAGAGGATTCCTTCCAAACAGATTCATGAGAGACAACTCGAGACTACTTCTAAATATCCTGGAATACTATGAGAGGCATAATGACAAACAAGTGGGAATAATGTTCATTGATTTGGAAAAAGCATTCGACTCAGTTAAATGGGATACATTAATAAAAACATTAGAGAAAATCCAAGCTGGACCAAAATTTATTAATTGGATAACAAGAATTTATGAAAACCAGAAAGCTCAAATTAGAATTAATGGGGAAAAATCAAATTTTATAGATATTAGGAAGGGCACTAGACAGGGCTGTCCACTTTCTCCCCTCTTATTCTTATTAATAATGGAACTCTTATTGAAAGAAATTAAGAATAATGACCATATAAAAGGGACTAAGATTAAGAATCAAACTTATAAAACCAGAGCCTTTGCAGACGACTTGATTTTTTTTCTTGAAGATCCAATTGAAAGTATAGGTCCGACTATGGAGATCTTAGGGAAATTTGGAACAATGACAGGATGTAATATTAACAAATCTAAATCGGCCTTCCTAACTAAAAACATGAATCCCAAAGAACAAAAACAACTAGAGGATAAATCAGGTATTAAAATAGAAAAGAAGGTGAAATATTTAGGATTAGAGATTTCAAATAAAACGAATTGCTTATTTGGAAACAATTATAAGAAAATCTGGGCAAAAATTAAACAGGATCTGCTCAAATGGAATAAACTAAATCTTACCATAACTGGTAGAATTGCCTGCATTAAGATGATGGTGTTACCCCAAATCTTATTCTTGTTTCAAATGCTTCCTATCATTCTAACAGAAAAACCCTTCAAAGAATGGAACAAGGATCTGAAGCAATTTATTTGGAAGGGAAGGAAACCCAGAATAAAGTTTAAATCATTACATGATTCTAAAGAAAAAGGGGGTTTGCGCTTACCAAATTTCAAATTGTATTTTGAGGCATGCGGTCTAATGTGGCTTAGAGATTGGATGAATCTGGAAAATAGGAATCTGTTAGAAAGGGTGATGGTAATACCTTTGGCTGGCATGCCTATTTAATATACGAGAAAGATAAATCGAATAGAGTATTTAAGATGCACTGTATCAGGAGTGCTCTCATAAAAATTTGGAAGAAGTATAGATATAGAATTTCACAAAATATCGAAGGATGGGTCTCCCCCCAAGAAGCTTTCCACAGGAGAGAAATGACAGTGGACTCAAAATGGTACAAATATAGAGATTTACTGGAAATGGAAAGCGGGGAAATATCTCTGAAATCGAGAGAACATCTTAACAAAGAGGGATGGAAAATCAATTGGTTCGAGTATAACCAAATTCTATTAAGATACAAGGAGGATCTTAAAACACATAAAATAGAACCATCGCAGGGGAATTCAGAGTTAGGGAGAATACTATTGGAGGATAATTCGAAATTGATCGGGAAAATATACAAAATATTGCTATCATTTGAAATGGAACAAGAGGTCGTGAAAGAGGATATGATTAAATGGGCGAGAGAGATAGGTCATCCAATAAAACTACATCAGTGGGAGAAATCATGGAAAAATAACTTTGATCTAACAGTCTCAGAATCTAAGAGAAAATTATTATAAAACGTTCTACCATTGGTACATTACTCCGGCTAAGATGGCGAAAATTTACAAATTAAACAACAATTTATGCTGGAAATGCAAAAGAGAAGTAGGGACTTTCTACCATTGTTGGTGGGTATGTAAAGAGGCAAAGAAATACTGGCAGGCAATTAGTAGGCAGACTGACCAAATTTTGGGTAAGAAAATACAGCTGAAACCAGAAACGTTTTTATTGAGTATATTTGATGATGATATAAAAGGAAGTGAAAAGAAAATCCTGTACTATCTGACTACTATGGCACGGATTTGTTTTGCACAAAAATGGAAGAACGCAAACAGTCCAACTATAGAGGATTGGATACTTAAACTTTATGAGGCTATTATGATGGACAGACTAACCAAAGCGCTAAAATACGATGACAACAAACAAGCAGAGGATGAAAGGAGAAAGGTAATTAAGTTTATAGAGATGAAATGGGGTAAGACAGCGGTAATATCATTTAATTAAAGATGAAATCTAGACTCGACTAATTGTAAAGACATGTGGGAAATAAGGGACACTGTTTTACTAAAGGGGAACAAGATCCACTCTTAAAAATGGAATAATCGAAAGTCACAAATGTTGAAGAAACCAGAAGGATAGGAGGAAGTCATTAAATGAATGGAAGTGTTGGAGAGTAAGAAGATAGTTTAAGAATGAGAAGAGTAGAGAGATGAGTTGGGAAAGAAAGTAAGAAATAGTAGCAGGTATAAGTAGGTGAAGAAGGTCAGAGTAAGTAGTGAAGATATAGAGGATGGAGAAGGTGAATTTAGTAGTTGGGGAAGTTAGGGAAGATTAAGAAAGGCTCCTTTTTATTGTAGAAGGGTATAGGAAGAGAAGTTTAAAGGAAATAAGAAGAAGTGTTTTGCATATGTAAGAATGTATGTTAATCAAATCAGTTAGTCTGTAAGCAAGTTAGTTTAGATGTAAATATAAGTATGTATGGGTATATATGTATGTATGAAATTGTATGTGTTGTATTAATTTTTAACAATAAAACTTAAAAAAAAATTTTCAGCGTATTCAATATGGTTATTGCAAGCGTTCTCATGTGCCCTCTCACATGTGAAGAAAGAAATTACTTTTCTAAAGAGCAATAGTAAAAGGGACTTTTTATACTTTCTGGTTCCTATCTCCACAATTTCCCCCAATTGTTGTTTTTCCTCTAATGCTCTAATGCTTGTACAACCTCTCCGGTGCTAGCCCAGCATACCAACCTAAAAGTAAGTTTGAACATTTCATCTCACCTTATTGAACAGGATGCAATACTTTGGGACAGTTACATTTTTAAGGTAGGAGGGCTGACGGAAAGTTTCTGCGTAATGAGTGTTTAGAGCACTGAGAGAGCAAGATGTAAGAGAATTGGTCCAGAGACTGCAAAAAGCAGTATCCCCAAATTTTCTGAGATTTTAATGCCATCTAATGGCCTAAATTTAAGAGCAGGGATTCAGAGAGACCAATGGAGGCTGTTTTACTACAGCAACATGTTTAGTCCACCTGTTCGTATAACTCTCTAAAGCAAGGAGGTCAACCAAGCCCAAACCTAATGTTCTGATGCTACTTCATCAGTGTGATTCCAGCAGGAATGGGGGCCATGTGATAAAGTCCTACATTTTGACTTGAGGACAGTTAGCAACAGCAAATATTGGTGAGGCAGCATTACACTGAAGTTCTCAATATTCTGTACTACTAATTTCAAAGTTACCATTCTTCTACAAAATACTTTTCAAAGAGAAACCCCAGCCTGAAACTGCCGAATCAGTCCCAAGGAATGTTAAATTACTATAGCCCAGCTAAACTAGAAAGGTAACATTACATTATTCCCAACTGCTGATGCTGCAAATTGATGGCAAATATTTTTATGCTTCCAGAACAAGAGCTAATGTGTTGAAGAGTGTCAGGTGTCAGAGAATGGTGTGCATATCTTATTTGTTTGTGCCATTTAGCTTTTGTATATTTTTATGTGGCTTTTATACTGTTTTATACTGTTTTTAGATGATTTGTAACCATTTTGAATTTGTATTGATTTGTAATTTTTTTTAAAAATGTTTATTTATTTTTTTTATCTGTGAGCTGTCTTGAGTCCTTCTGGGAGAAAGGCAGCATACAAATTATATATATGTATGTATGTTACTGTGGGATGGTGCATAGACACCACTCTGAACTCCTTGGAGAAAGGGAGCTACAGGCAATGCAGAATGCAGCCTGCAATTTTCAATCAACATCATTTGCTATCAGTATGCCTCTCACTATACAGAGACAGCTAGGTTGGAGGGTATTTGTGGTAGGGCCTTTTCAGTAGCATCACTCAGTTCTTAATCTCCATCCTGAAGGGTAGGGAACGGAACAAGCCATTCCTTTCTTGTTGTGTTGTTCTTCTTTACAGAACAGTAAAACTATCTTGTTCCATCTAACTTTTAATGTTTAATATTTAATAATAGATTCAGTAAAAGATCTGTTATTTTGATTTTGTGTGGATGTTTAATATTTTAATTGCACATCTTCTTGAGCACCTTGAGTCAAAGGAAACAAGCAAATAAACAGGCAATTGTGGCTAGTTTAAAATGGAAAGAAGACATTTTCTATCTCCTTCTCCAGCAGGGAGTGGTCATGGTAGCACATGTACATGATGGACACATAGGGGTTCTCTCTCCCTCCCCTTCTCAATATGTCTGAAAAGACAATGAATGTGTAGGCCCTTCTGTTTACATTGAGCTCCATGTCACAGCCTTTGTTACGTTTTCTTGTGCTGAGTTTGTTCATGCTCTGGGGTTTTCTAATTATTTAGTTGCCCATTATGGCTAAAGATCTTATTATAGAAAATAGAGCTATCAAATATCACAAATGTTTATATGATTAAATAAATACTATTTAGAAACGTGCTATGCTTGTTTTTTGGATGATACACACAATGTTGGTGCAGGGAACATCCTGAAATATACAGTTGATTGTTTACAAGATAATGCATCTTTCAAGATAGTAACTGCAACTCAGATTTCTAATTTATTTTTTTTTAAAAAATAAAAAAATTATTGCCTAATTAATTGGCAGCATCTATTTTGTCAGAACAAATCAGTTTACAATTTAACTACTCTGAGTTGCAGCCCCACTAATTATTGTGTGTACTGTTGTGTTCTTTGGTTTTTTTCTATGCAATTGTGCTTGAAATATAAACACACTTTGAAAAAAAAATACATCACTATTGACTTTTCATGTTCTGGAAATTGTGGATATAAAAGCCTTTGCATGAAGTCATATTTGTCCTTCCAAGTTCTGAGTTTGTATCTGTCTGAACATGACAGAAATCACAACTAAGAAACAAGAGTACAAATCATATATACAAAAAAATCCTGCAAAGTTCATCCAACCATGGAAAGAAATGTATTTCGTGTGCACACTATCCTATATGACATGGAACATTGCTGTTGATAAAATCTGTATTCAAGCTAATCAGCTTTTTCTCTTAGAACATCATTATAGGTATGTCCATTGAAGGAATCCTAACACATTCAAATGCACAGCCTGCTCCTGCGGAATACAGGACTTTTTAGATTGAGGCCACAGAATTTAGAGGACATCCAAAGGGAATCCTGTGGATTTCCCCTGTTTGTTTTCATTTGTTAAGCAACTCTAGAAACCTACAAGAATGTAATAAATTATGTCTACATAATTTACTAAGAATTTAATGTGAATTAAAAATATTACTAGCAGTTTGAGGTTTTCTAAATTCTCCTGAACCATAAATCTTTTAGTTTTCAACTAATATTGCTACATAGAGTGAAAATCCAATTTTTTTTAAAAAAAATCCAAAGATGTTCCATTTGACATTTTAGAGCAATGATTTAGATAAGTATACATAAATGACACATGAGTAACAGACTGGGTCTACAAAATGAAATACAGATTTTAGAGTAACTTTAAATCAAAATTGTAGGATTCTTTTTTGCTGAAAATTCTTTTCCCCCCCTCCTCTCTCCCTTTGTTTCAGGTGCCACATTAAGAGTTCTTACTTCTTTCATTCACTGTTAATCACTGTCATCATCAAAATCAATATCATCATCGGTATCATCATCATCAGACAAGTCGAAGTCATGGAACCCCAGCGCCAGGTTGACTTTCTTCCCTTTTCTCATAGAAGTGGTTTTGGAAGAATTCTTTTTGGCTTGCATATTTATCTGCATCCCAGAATGCAGGACGGATCCTGCTTCGTTCATAGAGAAGACATCCTGAAAGCCCTTCATCATCAAGGCCTTCAGACTTTGGTTCATGCCAGCCACCTCCCCGTTATTTGTTGCTGTGATCTGACATGACATCTCTGCACTCTTTGATTCCTCTGTTTTAGATTCAAAGTAAGACTCCTCAGACATTCTTGCAGCAAAAGGGAAGCAAAACTAGTGAAAAGGGGGAAAGGAAGGACAGAGAGGGAAAAAGGAAAGTTAGAACCAATTTAAAATCCCAGCAAAAGATACCACCAGATTAGTTAGCAATAAACAGAAAGCAAATGATTAGTGAATCTAAATAGAAAAAGCCAAGTTAGATTTTTTTCTCTCTCTCTGAAAAGACTTGGTTGTTTCTTTTTAAATCATGAAGATAGCACAGCCATGGCCAATGATATGCAAAGCTCCACAGACAAGCTCAGTTTCAGGCTGAACATTTAAACTTCTCATCCTCTGAGGTAAACTTTTTGTAAAACCGTTTTAACTGAGAAACAGCAAAAACAATCACATATAATTATGTTCTGTTTTGAAAATCAAATAGCCAAATTATTATTTTTTGTTTAAATATTTCATAGACTAATTTTGGAAGAAATAGTATTAAAGAACACAAGGTATGGCCACTACAAAATATGCCTGGAAATAACAGTTGAGATACTGCATTATGGATATGGGTCATAAAGTTTCACCAGGCAGAACTCTTCTCTATTTCCTCTCTCTTTCCATACAGGACTAACCATTCTCTTGAGGAACCTCCTGACATGGACATGTAGCGAGAGGAGGTGATGGGCAGAGCCAAGGAGCATCTAGCTATGTTCTAACAGCCATAAAAAAGCATCCTCCAGGACCTCACAGGAGTCCTAGACGATGATGTCAGTGTTGTGTATCCAGCTACTGAAACATCACTGGACATGTCTTGACCAACCCTGTTCTCTTCTGGCTGTTATACGGCTGTCCTGGGGCAGGAAGGAGAACGTGTTCAGTGGTGAAGGGTTGGTTGCACAAGAGAGCCAATTAACACCTACTTCCACCACAACCGTAAAAACACACACAATGGTGTAAATTGAACTTAATGCCTAAATAGGCCATCAATGGCACATATGCCCATGTTTGCTTATGTACCATATTGAAGCCAAAATACATACACCAGCTGATTTTAGAGGGATCAGACACAAACCCTAACTCTTCCATACTAACAGTTTATAACTTTTACTGGGGAATGGGAGCTAGCTGATAGTTAAACATAGATCCCCTGATCTGGAACCATGTACACATACCTCATTAGGAGGATCCTTCTAGTCTCTCTTTTAGCATTGTTAAGATGAACCTCAGACCCACATTTCACTAGCTCCTATGTGGGCCAGAGCAAACAGCCTCTATGTAGCAAGTGCTCAATTTCACACAGATATAGGACTGTAGAAAACTGCCTGGCATTGAATCAGACTGAAGAGAAAAACTGAGATATTGGAACTTGCTGTGTGTGTACATGTGGGGGAAGGTTGTGGCCCACTGTGGTAAATTAGCCCCTGATGCCCTACAGTTGCCCACTCCCAGGATATACATAAATGAAATTTTGCCTGTTATGATCTAACTTAGCCAACAAATACTTTTATTAGGAAAATTTGTGGAAAAGGGGAATAATACACTTGTAAGAAAGGGGAATGACACACTGAACCTTGTACAATTTCCAGGTAAGTCCCATTCCTTGCTTGAACAATATTTCATGGAGTAAGTGGCAAAGTTAGTTGACCCTTCTACTCTGTGAAATTTCATTTATGCTATGCAAGAAAGCAATGGGGCTCATCTGGAGCCCATTCACACTCCACAATTATAGCACTGTTATTCCTTGAGCTGCCGTGGTTCCATCCTCTCGTATCCTGGGTTTGGTGAGGCATTGGAGATCTCCCGCTAAGGATTTTTAAGGCCCCTTCCTAAACTGTTAGTCCCAGGATTCCACAGAATGAAATCAGGGCAGTTAAAGTAGAATCATAGCACTATAATTACATGTGTGGCTTGACCCCTGGACTCAAGATGCTAAAGCGCTGTAAGACACATGTGCAGAAGACAACAAATATACTGTAAGTAAGTACTCGGCATAAATGTTCAGAATCATAGCCTAAATCCCAAATCACACTTGCAAAGAGCATCACAGTGCAATCGGATGCAGTTTGCTCTATTCAGGGAGCCGTCTGTTTGTGATAGATCTTGCTTCCCAGTTTAGGTTGTTATTATACAAGGGTAAAAATTGCCAAAAAAGTGTCTTTTGTATGTGCATGTATTTGCAATGCCAGGAAAAAAACAATCCACATGGCTGCTTCACATTACTTGCTGCTGTACTAAGAATCCTGCAGTTGCATTGTAAGTCAATACTATTTGCATGTGTGAATCAGAAGTAAGAGGGAAGAGTTTCCATAATATAACCATAAAAACCGTTCAATTTGTCCTCCTTTCAATTCCATGTCAATGTTGCCACAGCGCTCGACAATAACAGAGCAGGTGCTCTGCAGCTGCTGCTTAGCCCCCATAAACTTGAAAACTCTTCTGCTTAGCATGTGTCTCCATCTGCTTCCAATTCCTGACATAAGTTCTATGCACCAATTCTTGCATATTAATTAAGCTTTCCTCTTTCTCTCTCATTTTTTAAAAAACACCCAAACAGTTTGTTGCCCAAACTGATGCAGAGCTAAGCTCCACAGCTAAAATTACAGAGCTACATTTGAAATGAAGGATGTTCCTGATGAAGGAAAAGTACCATTTGATTGCAGTCTTTCTCTCCCCCCCCCCATAGTACCATGTTGGTTGCTGTTACAGCAAAAAGCAAAGTATCAGTATGGATCAGAATCACAATTCTTGTCCTTGCACTTCAGGTTCTACCATGCCCAGTTAAAAAGCCAGGTGTGTCCTAGCATGACTGCTGGATAGGTTCTGGGCTTAATTTCTGAAATAAGAGGCACTAAGCTTTTAAGACACCTCCTTTGTACTGATAGCTCTCAGATCCTAAATGCACTGGTGAACAATGGTTGTGGTGAGGGAAAGACCTTCCTGTCCTCTCATTTCTCCACACATTTCATAGCTAAGGCTGGTAGTCTAAATAAGGCCCAGGTTCCGGCTCTAGTAAGCTCTGTAGCGTAGAAGGCTTAATGTTTACATTTTTCATCTGCTATAGAACTTGGGAGAAGGGAGGCAATACAGTAGTAAAACCTAATTCTTTTGCTCCTTCCTTTATGGTCTCAACATAAATAACATTCTAGGAGTTGTAACCTCAAAAATCTTTTTCAGTCTCTGATGTTTTGATGGTGGTGGTGATGATTATCGAACACTTATTAGCTCCAATGATTTATATTAGAATGACATTAGATCATAGTCTATTGCATATCTAAGGGGGTTTGTCCCCCCCTCTCCCTAAGAGAGAGCACCTAAGATTTGTTTCTCCTAAAAGGAGTTTGTGTGTGTGTGTGTGTGTGTGTGTGTGAGAGAGAGAGAGAGAGAGAGAGAGAGAGAGAGAGAAAGCATGACCCACACAATTCATGTTTGGGTTTGAATTTGGCTAGCTGTTCAGTACTATTGAACAGCCAAATTCTAACCAAAACATGAGTTGTGTGGGTCATACTGTTTTGACCCAGTCGTCTCTCAGTCTAAGCCACCACACAGGATGTTGTAAACATAAAAATGGCAATTAGGACCATTTAAACAAGGCAGGATATAAATGAAACTACATATTTATAATTGTTGTTGTTCCACCATTACCCATGCAGGTTGAGCCTCCATTACCCAGGATTGTGAAATCCGAAATGCTCAACTTTCTTCATGGGTGGCTGAGATAGTGACACTTTTGCTTTCTGATGGTTCAGTGTACACAAACTTTGTTTTATGCACACAATTCTTTTAAAATATTGTATAAAATTACCTTCAGTTTATGAGTATAAGGGGTATACAATTTTGTGTTTAGACTTGCATCTCAGCTCCAAGATATCTCAATATGTACATATATGTAAATACAGATAGATACAGTATTCCAAAATCTGAAAAAAATCTGAAATACAGAACACTTCTGGTCCCAAGCATTTCAGTTACGGGACATTCAACATGTATTTAGACGCCCATAAAACTGAAACTCACAGAAAAAAATACAGGTGGGTGAACACTTTAGTATGCTGTATCCTAATCGATAGAACAGCCCACCACCACTTGCAAAGGATGCTGACTGGCAAAACAGGATTGAGGAACTTAGTTCTGGCAATAATGCCACAAATCATGAATACATTGGGAATGTGCATATGAATCAGTGCAATAGTGAATTCCAGCCTAGGTTTTTAACAGAGCGAAGAAGGCTTTCTCACTGCAGCAGTAAACCTCTATCCTGGCTATAGAAATTGCACATAGAAGGCGACATATCAAATGTCTCTCCTTAATGCCAAGAAAAAATAAAATAAAACCCCTTGCATATAGTAAAATTAATTTCAAGGGAAAAAAACATGGTTAGCCTTTTTCAAGGGGCTGCCAGTGGATTTGCCACTGCAGGATGCCCTTCTGGTTGCCTCACCCCCCAGCAGCCCCTACTCCTGCACCAGGGGAAAACCAGAACCAAAAGAACATTTACTATTTCAGTGTGCTACTAACAAATCCCTGCCCTTTGTCCTTTCAAACCTCTCTAAGCAGACAATAGACCTGAGGCACTTTAATGGTATATTGATGACTGTCAATCAGCAGCAAATTTCTAGCAGTTACTTTTTTGGCTGACAGCCCCCAAAGTCTTGAAGCCAACATCTTGCTGGCCGTGGTGATTGGAAGATTCTTGGCATCATAGTTGAAAGAAGTAACTTTTTCAAGCTCTGATTTGTATTACATGTTCCTTTTTGAAGACACTAAAGGCTTGGAGAACTTGCTCCATCCTTCTGTAGTCCTCATTTTAAAATCTTGTTAAACTATCCATATGGAATTACTCTGAAGGAATTTTCACCAAGTGAAAGAGAATATTGCACATTCTCATATTTCATCTTTATCCCAGTTTTAATTTGTTTCTGCTTCCACTTTCAGAAAGCAGGAATACAGACCTCTTTCCAAAGGGATTGTTAATTCCACAGAACACCTGAGCATATCTGTGACCCTTTTTGTTCTTTACAGCCCATATCCAGGATTTGCTTTTGTGTACAGAATAGCAGAAACCTTAATTTCTTAAGAAGCAAAATGAAAGTGGAGAAAGTCAGTACAGGAAACAGCAAGAACTTTCATTATTCAGATAACAGACAGACATGCTTTCAGTGTGGCCGATTCATTCAAGATATTTAAAAGTATTGTTGTTGTTGCCTACACTTCTGGTAAAAGTTGCATTTTGTGTGTGACAGGCAGATTGTGTTAATGTCCTATAGAAAAGAAGTTTATGATAAGCACAGGAGACATTAGCACAACATATTCCCTTCAGCAAAGCCAGCCAGTGCGGGAAAAGAAATAGAAGCTATAAGCAAGTGCAGCATTAAAAAAAGAGAAAGAAATTGAAGCCTTGCTGGTGGAAAGATTGGCTCATTAGGGCTATGTTTCATGCTGTGCACCATGTAGGTGATGGCCCATATCTTAGCTGCTGGATCTCTGCAGACATTAAAGAAAGCCTACAGGCTACCTACTGAGAACACAGAGCACCTTGCTTCTGGGAAACACTCATGTCTCATCATTAGATGCTACTACATGTTCACAGCTGGAATACACATGCAGTGTCATTCATATAGATGCCATTAAGCTGTGCCTCAGAAAGAAGGTGCAAAAGCAGTGAACAGGCCAAAATCACCACTTTTATTCACATGTAATTAAAATGTGTACTATACAGCAAATCACGAAAGGACAACATCTGTAACAAATGTATTGACAGAATGCATCAACATTTTAAATGAATGATTTAGGAAGGGAAAGTGGTATAGATAAATCCTGTAGGTTAGTCCCAACTAGACTAAACCCACTGAATCAGTTGCTGAAAGGTGAATCAATACATAGGTAAATCTCACTGATTTATTACGTTTACTTTAGTTGGGATTAACAATTTGATTCAGGCCAAAGTCTACTAGCCCATCCCTTTGGGCATAGATAAAACACAATACAATTAAATAATGCAAATAGGAAGATGTGCAGATCACTTACAAAAAACATCAAGAGGTGTTAAGTTAACACTGCTCTATTAAGGTAAATGAATTCAAGTTTTAAAATGCAGTCTTCTTTTTAGTTTTTTCTTGGGCATATGATCTCCTGCATATGAACTCAGATACCAATTACTGTACTCCTAAAGAACGAGGAGGAGGAGGTGTATTTTACATAGATTATGCTTTGCTCTTTAAACACAGCATAAACAAAACAAAAAATCTTTAATAGTATTGCTCCCTCTTTAAAGCTAGTATTCTCCATTGGAATGTGAGCCTTGATTTGGACTGTACTCAACCATTTGTACAGGTACCTGGACCTCCTCTCTGTATCAGACTATTGCTAGGGGCATACCTAATTTGCAGTAAAGTTTGTTTGAGGAACAAAATCTAATAATAATAATAAAATAATAATCAAATTTTATGTAAATCTTCCAGCCGTTGTTTTTTTAAAATCTGAGCCTGTTTGCTTTTTAGAATATGCAACCCATAAAATGGTCCAAAGACACATATGTGAACATAGTGCTAAAGTAAAGCAGAGCACAGCCCAGTCAGTGTCTTACGTGGAAATCCCAGAAAGTCCCCCATTCAGCTGCTCTGTACTTCTCGAAGGAAAAGTGGGACATAAGCGTAATGAGCAATAATAGTTGAAATCCTAAGTATCACTACAGTTGCAGATGTGAATTTGTGAATGGCAAAGGTTCCAAATTTTGTTACAAGTGTAGGAGCTTTGATTGCTACACAGGGTTCCACTATATCCAGTGGAGGCCACATTGTTCACTGATCTGGGGCCTCTCATCAGGGGGCTGTTATGAGCATGCTCTTCTAGGCATGAATAGGTGTTCTCCCACATTGTGGAAAACTCTGCAGCATATTTTTGCAAGAGCTCAGTTTGCTTTTTAAAGTATGTACCAAAAATGGAACAATTTTGTATATCATTATGATGTACAATAGAAGCAACCATGGTCTTTAACTGAACGTAATGTAAGAAGGGCTGATCTGAAAGGTTTGCATATGCACCTAGGGAAAGATCCACCTGTATGTGTGGGATTTTCCTTCTATTAATCAGAGGACAAACAACTATATTTAGGTGGCAATCCTATACCCACTTACATGGGATTAAGTCCCATGCAATTCTGTGGGACTTCTAAGCAGATACTGTATGTACAGGGTCATGCTGTTACATGCGTCTTTGCAATGCAGTACAATACTGTACTTTATATTTACAGGAGACACTTAAATAATTGAGGCAATCAGGTATAGCCAGTTATTTCATTATATATTTCAATATCCAATACCCTACTCTCCAGTTAAAATATACTTAGCTGGATTTTGAGGAACCATGGAAGCAGTCCCTCAAAAAGTGCTTTGTTTCTCAAACAGCAATTCCCCCATACTTCCTAGCAAACCATTTTGGAAAATGGAAGGTGAGTCTTTAAAATCCCTCTCCAAACAGGGCCTGGAAGTTTTCTGTTCAAGGGAAGGATGTGTGGAGGAAAAATGTGAAAAACCCACAGGCAAGCACTAATCTTTAGAGCACTTCCAGCTTTTGATGTTGTTTTCAATACTACGGGGATGAACAACAAATGAGCAATATACTTACAGGTGTGTTGGACTGTTCAGTTAGCTTCTGCTCCCACATCTTCAAGCGTCGCTCCCGTTCTTTTAACTCCTGCTCCTTGAAGCTCAGGTCACGTTCCAGTTTCTTTAGCCTCTCTAAAGTTGCCTCTATTTCACATCTGCACAAAGAACAATTTGTTAAGTCATGTCTTTTCCTGACAAGTACAAATTGTTCATAATTTTTTTCCACATGAATATTAATTAAATGTGAAAGGGTAAAAAGTACAGTACTAACTCAAGCAGGACATTTAATTACCACCAAGAGAGAGGTTTTTGAACCATAAACAAAACAGAAAGTGTTCACACTTGGACAATAAAGTCCAGACATACCACTTTAAAAATTGGAAGAGGAAAAACAAAACTGTGGAGGTTTTTTTAAACAAAATACTGTATTACATTTCACTTCCAAGAAATGAAACTATGTTGTAGCAAAATTAAGTAGATTTGAGGTGATCTACTTCAGGGTAAGAATGATGGATCCTGCTGAATATTCCCCCTCCTATTTAAAAAATGGAATGCAAAACAGAACAATAACAGATCAAAAAGAAAGATGCTAGGCCAGGAATACTGCTGCTGTGATATTTTTCTGTCTGAGAAGAGGTTTTACCAGAAAAAGTACTCAAAGAGTAAAACACACACACAGCCCATGCAGTATGAAGTAATGAGGCCATTTTATCAAATCATTTTTTCTGATCCTTCTGCCCTTTCCATGCCACTGCAAATACACTCAAATGTATGCAGAAAAAAACAGATGTAGAAACTTCAGGTGGCAAAGTGGACTCTAGCTTTTCAGACTAATGCTTAGCAAGATACTGTTGAATGCTTATCTCAAAAAGAATCTTAGCACATAACAGACATAACAGGGGAAGTTTCTAGACCACTTGTGCTTGCTTGTTATTTGCGCATTTCCACCAACATGGTGAACATCATTTAGGATGCTGCACCACTTACAATCTATTTTACCATTTCAGAAATCTACCACTATGATTCATAATATTGTATGTTGGCTAAGCCTCAGTATGTGACAACTGGTTTATATATAATATTCACTACTATCTTCCTGTGTTTTATATATCAGATCTGTATTACTTTAGCAAGCAATTCACTAATTATAGCTTCAATCAT
This sequence comes from Sceloporus undulatus, assembly GCF_019175285.1. NCBI lineage: Eukaryota > Metazoa > Chordata > Lepidosauria > Squamata > Phrynosomatidae > Sceloporus > Sceloporus undulatus. The sequence goes on from NC_056522.1 coordinate 207,301,436, forward strand.
GAATGTCATTGGCCCTAGAAATGTGAAATAGGCATTATCTAGTGATATTCATGCAACTGTGGTGAAGATTTTCACACGCATTGCGATTAAAGATGACTTACCCTGGGAATAACCAGAGAATAACCAGCAACAAATCATTCATGGGGAAATCCCATAGCAATTACTTCTGAGAAAGCATGCCTAGGTTTCCACTTGTTTTATTCACAAGACAAAAGTTTTTTTGTTTTTTTTTTAAACGGTGGTCTGTTTTGAAAGCCAGGGAGTTTTGGGTTGTAGTCAAAATATTTTAAAATCCAGCCACCTAAGTCGCATCATATTTTCAAAAATTGGTTATATCTTTTAAACGTCCTAAAATTTATTATTTCTAAGCACTGTTTTCACTACTGTATTTGTTAAATCTGCAATGTTGCTCATTTGTCATTCCCACCCACCCCCCACCTCCCCACATCAAAATTACTTGAAGAAACTGCATTCTTTTTATAACATCAAGGTTCTCTGCCTCTTCAGACAGCCAGGAAACCAGAATTCTCTGCTGTGCATTCTCTTGCTTTGGTAGAAATTATGCTTTAAAAAGAGAGCCAGGACTCAATGTCACTCCACTGCCAAGCTCTCCTTGAGCCTGAATTACATGCCTGATCCAAAAATGACCCATGACTGTCAATAGCAATGGCCTTGGCAAGAAATGTCAAAGGTGCTTGACATGCAGTGAGTCCCATTAGCTGGGCTCTGGAGTTCCCATGTAAAATACAATGATCTGTTTAACAGTCTGTTTTGCACTCATGATCCAAATGCAATTCTAAGGGCTTAACAACACATTATGAGAGATACAAAATGATATCACTCTGTGTTTCTTTGTTATGGAAAAAATATAATGTGTCATTTAACATGTATTGAGTAGCCAATGATGCAATCAATGGTTGAAATGATGCTATGTGTACAGCACAATGATGTCATGTTCAATGTTGTGCTGGAGTGACTCAAATCAGTAAAACCTATAAGGAAAAGAAAGCAAAGCAGCACAGAATGGAACATCTAATTCACTTCTAGATGTGGTGCTACAGCAGAAGCATGACTGGGTTACAGTGGATGGGTCCCTATTCCAAAACAGGACACTCATAGGAGTTATGGAATAAAATTGTGTGTGTGTGTGTGTGTGTGTATCTTTATGCATTTGTAGATTATCAGCCCTGAAACTTCATTACTGGCTTAAATCCATGCATTTTTATTCAGTTACTGAAATAACACACAAAATATGGGTGATAAGGAAAACACTGAGAGATTCAGGAATTGATGGTGACAAAACTATTTGCCCTTTCCTCTTTGGCATGGGACCCTTAAACAGTGATGGGCCTGGATCAACTGTACCAGTTTATCTACTGGTAATGTGGTCCTGAGTGGAAGGCTGAATATGCAGTGTGAAGGGGCAAACCTAATACACAATTCAGCAGATTATGGGGCTTCAAAACAGTTTACAAAGGTGTCCATTTTATATCTTCTAATGATTAAGCAATTTCACACTCTTTAGGAAATCTATTGTATTTAGGAAATAATTCCTATTCCATCTATAACAAAATATAGATGTATATATTTAACATCTATAACAAAATAACTCCCATTACAGAGTCCAAAACAAGCATACTGCGCTGCTTTTATCTGTACTTACTTACATGGGCATCTTTATAAAGATGTTGTCCATGTTTTAAAGACACTGCCTTGGTAACAGCTTTCTATATGTCAAAATCATACTGTAATTATCTTCCCTCATTAGGCAAAAACTTATTTACAAGAAAAGGTCAGACTCTGAAAAACAGCTGCATTCTTGTTTTAAAAAATGTATAATAATAAAAGAGTGTAATTAAATTGGAGGCTCCTGTACATTGCCCAGTTAATGAGTCTGTTACTTCACAAGTTTAGCAATTTACATTGAACATTATTGGTCATGTGTAATCTATTTATTTCAGTATTCATGCAGATTAATACTGCTTGCTTGTTTTTCCATGACCTGGCTCATTCTACTGCTACAATTTATAAACAGTTTATAATAAAGTATATGGGGAAGTGGGGTTCTTGTTTGTCCTCTCTTCTCTTTATTTCTTTGTTGTTGTTGTTCTTGCTATTGATGTTTTACATATGATCTTTAGTATGGCTGAAACCTATCCTGTGTATTTTTGTGATACGTGGATAAACAACTCCAAAAAGCTTTTAGAAAATCAAAATAAAATGATTTTTAAAAAAGTTGGATTAAAGTAATACTCATAGAAATAAGATATCACACACATGGGCATCTATCAATATATTACACCTGCATCTTGAGTTTGGCAAGTGAAACAAGCTCATTGTTAGGCTACACATCAGTTAAGATCCTTCTATAAAATGATCCTGCTATCCATCAAACCAATATGCCTAACTCCATCATAGCTGAAATGTCTCTACAATGTAACTACGCTACTCATTAGACCAGCTGCCCACTAGTAGTTTCTCTCCACCCAGTTTTGTACTGTGCAACTGCTTTAATTGATGCTGCTACATGATCACTTGAAATGACAGTTGATAGCTGGCATACCAAGATCATCTTAAGCCACTACTATGGAATAATACCATATTTCCTGATAGAAACATTCATAGGATTGGGCTTTTAGCCTTTCAAATTTATTAAAAAGAGAAAATAAGCAAGCAAACAAGCAGACAAACAAACAAGCAAGTAAACAAATAAACTAAACCCCATAAAGGAGCATGGACTGACTATAGGTATCCTAACTCTCTTCTTCCAAACTTACAAAGCATGCTATATTTCATTTTTCCTAAGAAGAGATGCTAGATGTTTAAAGCTCTTATTAATATATACAAACTGAAGAATTCATAGAACCTGAAAACATTTTCCAAACTTCCATCTTTAGTTAACGAGACAGACATTGCCTAGCTTCAGCTTAAAGTGTGTGTGTGTGTGTGTGTGTGTGTGTGAGAGAGAGAGAGAGAGAGAGAGAGAGAGAGAGTTCAAAGGCTACAGTCCTAAGTACCTTTTCTAAGAAAGACATCCATCAATAGGATTAAAGTTTAGGCTGAAAATTACATTTGAGACCTTCCATGAACCTAGTTAAGTTCTGAGTGTTACCCCAAGGTCTCTACCGTAGTTCCATTTTGCTTTTCCATTTTGTATCAGGAGATGGCGCAATGCATTGTGATCTTCTGAGCACTGTGCCACAGTCAGTTGCTGCCATACTCTGCTGAGTCAGTGGAAGAATAATGTCAGTTCTAAAACAAGCTATTTATACTTTCATCATGTGACTTGGCTCAAACATCTTATCCTGTGCTCACTTTTTCCAGTCATGCAATTAAATTCCCTGGTTATCACTTCTTTTCTGAAGTTCTCTTAAATTCAGGATGTTTTGTTTCGATAAATCTTATTTCCATAAATCTCTCCTTTAAAAATTCTCTACATCTTCAGACCCCTGTATTTTTCTTGCATGTTCCAGGTTGCTTTTAAGGGAAGGCAGGCACTAGTAAATTGTGTTCCACATTGACCTGGAGAGTGGCCAAATATTCCTAATTTAGACTACTGCAAACTTTGGCTACAATTTCCTTCTTGTACAGCTCCCTTTTAAAAAGGCCTTGAAAACATTCTAAGCCAAGCTTCTTTAAACAGAGCATATATAGAATAGATTGAAGTGCATTTTCAAAAGAGACCCTACTGCTGTCACTTGCTAGTACAGCCCAAAAAGTATAGAATGAAGACACATTTTTAATGTTGTGCAGTAAGAAGAAATCTTCACCTGAAATACCCCAATTAGGAAAATTATTAATAGTGGGTTGAAAACCAAAGTATCCAGGAGTTTCAGCTTAGAAACCACTTGCCTGCTATCTTATGCCAAGACAGACATTTACCTGTCTTGTTTGGGTTCCCTGATGTACTCTGGGAGAAATCCCTCTGGCTTGAAGGTTAAATGAAGGCATATACTTTTTTGTTAAAAGGTTAGAATTTAGTTCTGACTCCATCTGTCATAGATGGGTAATGCACAGGGAGGGAGAAATGGACTAAAATTGCTCCTCCCCACTTCTTCTCAGTAGCATATATGCACAGGGAGTGCTCACAGTGGCAGGAGCAAACACTGGAATCAACCCACTATGATCCAATGAAGCCATTTTGATAATCTTTATGCAACTTCACAGTGGTGAAATTCAGGCCTACTGACTTTCTGAAAAAATTATAATGGCCAATTGTCTGCCATATTTTTATGATGTCATATTTATGGTGCTACACTGGCTTAGTTGTTTGTATTCTCCTTATTGACCGTGGGCTGGTGCACCAAAGCCACACTCTAGCACTTAGTTTATAAGTCTGCCTACAATAGTGTGGCCCATGTCACAGTCCCAAACTGACAGTGCCATCTAAACAAAAACTTCTGAACAAAAACCTCTGATGAACACTGAACAAATATATGGCCTACTTTTAACTCAAAAAAGAGGATTTTGTAAAGACACTCTTTATAACTTAAAAGAACCAGAGATAAAGTATGCATTTCATAAATAATAACTAGTATATAGCTTATATTCAATTAAATTATACTTAGAATTGAAGTGTCCCGAGGCACATATTTTCACATCCAGTATTGAAACAACTGCCTAAATCCAAGGTGGCTCAGGTGCTGGAGTTCTTTTCCTTTCTTCATCTCTGCTGCAATACTTGGAACTACTAAAAAACTGGTTCCAGGTGGATTCTCAGCCTTTTAGAGTAGGTTTTTAGGGTACAAAGGGACTACAGGGGAAAAGAGATTGTCCTCCTCCTGCTTATGGTAGATCCAGTTGTTCTGTTAGTAGTAGTCCAACTTTGGAACTTGCCCAATGAGTTAGGCAAATAAGGTCAGGAATTCAAACAACTGACATCTTCCAGATGTAGCTTTAAAAAGAAACAATGGAGACTTACCGCCACTCTGCCTTGTTATGCAGGAATGAGTTGCACTGGTCTGGAAGATTGCTATCATTTGACATGGAGTCCAAGATTGAAATTATCTGCTTGAAAGAAGGCCTTTTCTGAAGAAAAAAAAGGAAAGAAAGAGTAATAGGTATTCTGTAAAAGAGGTTATTATGAAAGTACACTCTAATAACACAATTTTGTATTACAGAACTTCTCCAAGGAGAGCTATAAGCACAAGGATACAAACAGAATGTATATTGGGATGCTTAACAGAAAATTATTAGGTACTTGTACTTTTTCCCCAACAAACATAAATTTAACAAGTTTGGGGCTTGGTTTGGCTTGGTTTAGTACCAAAAGTATCTCAAAATTATAACACAGTAAGAGATTCATCAGAATGGATCTTTATTTCCATATTAGTCTATCCATGTAAAATAATATCACCATGGAAAATCCTATTTTGTAAACTTCTCCAGCTGCAGGGAATAGAAGGTCACCTCACCTCTTCATTACCACCTTGGAATTAATATGAGGAAATGGTGCTCCTTTGCTACCCTTGGTGTGATTTTTGGAAAACCTATGAAATCTGCTTACAGTATGCTACAATCTGCCCTGAGCATGCTAATTTATATCAAGGGCAATATTTTTGGATTTTTCAGCAAGGAACTGAATTTGTAGGTTCTAGGTCTTCATTTAGTATTTTCAGATTTTATATACTAATCAAATACAGAGCCAAAAGAGTTGAGAAGGACCCCTGTGCTTCTATTTGCCATGGCCTGGCTCGTCTTAACAGGCCCTCCTATGTCTTTAGGAGATGTTGATTAGTGTTCCTTATCATGCATCTGAAAAATATTCCCATAAGTAACTACAGTAATCACAGCCACTGGGCCAGATCTGGTGCTACCATCAATAGGTATGAGGATGGGGATCCTCTATTCCACAAGCAATTCCATACGATTTTCCAGTGTATCTCTGTGGTGAACTTATCCATGCTTTACTGTAGTAGTCTGACTCAATCTACCCCCATAAACTCTGTGGCTTCCCTCTCTCCATGGTGAGTGTATCTGATTGCAGAGAAAGGCTGCACAGGTAAGAAGCAGTACAAAGAGGTTGATGTGGAGTCACTCATCCTTGTGCTTCTCCTTCAGTGATGGATCCTTGAAGGAAGGAGGTGGGTGTGAGATGTGCTGTTCCTGTTAAGACTCCACCAAGGCCAGCATGACCTTTTCCTTTTCAACCACCTGCCCCTTATATAAAAAACACTAGGTTAGGACACTCTGTAGAGGCCACCAACCCTTCCCCCTAAAATGCTTTGGTCTCCTGATATAACTGTGTTGGGGACAATGACTAGACAGACTTGGTGAGGTGTACGATAGCACCCAGCGTTTTATTTTTAGTGCTCACTTCAAATTAAAATTATTCTTTAAAAAAAAAGAGATTTAAAACAATGTAATATCATATTATCAGTGCCTGGGTGGGTTTGGGGGGGGGCTCATGGGTACTAGCATTTGCCCAATCATGGCAAGAGTTGCCAGTGACCCAAATAACATTTAGGTGACATGGTGTGTATAGTAGAACTGTGCCCTTATAGAATAGTTCAACACTATAAATTACACATCTCTATCAGGGGGAATAATGATCTTGAGATGAAACAAAACAATTAAGATAATCCACAATTTAAATAAACAAATACGATTTTATATATTAATCCTACAAATTGCCTGCCCTATGAAAGGTTATTATGAAAATATTTTTATTGTTTTATTTAAGGTAAAAAAAATTTTTGTCTTATCAAGGTACCAATACCATTGTTTTCCTTGATTTCGGCAGGTGAAAGCATGTCTCATGTCAGCTCCACTAACACCTTATTTGGTTCAATATCAAATTCAAAGCATTGGCCCTGATCTTTAAAGCAGGGGTGGAGATCATTTATTCCTTGTGCTACATGGAGGCTGAGAGGTATTTTTGACCAGAAATGAAAATTACCACTCCTGTAAGCTTTCAGAAGTGGCACCTTCAAAACAAAATGCAGAGACCCCCTGATCATTGTTTTGGCTCCCCTGCTAACCTGCTGAAAAGGTTTTTACAAAACTGGAAGTAGACTTCCAGACACTTCCAGTTTTGTGTTTCAGGCCTGATACACAGCCCAAGGCAGATCCTATGGTTTCTGGAGTTGAACTGGCCCTGATTTAAAGTCCTAATGATCAGCCCCTCCATTAGGCAGGGTGGGATTTCAGGCTCAAGCAACAGTAATGTAGTACAGTATTGGAGAAGAGAGCTAGCATGTGTCACACGGCTTGTACTAGGTCCCCTAAGCTACATGGTGCCCTTAGATGACACTGTGTCATCACCAGTTGTGAGAAATTCAACTGTCAGTTCAGTTCAGTATTTGGAGTGGGCGGTAGCACTATCCAAGTCTTTGTCTAAAAAGCAAACAGTCTAGGACTGGTTCTGTGTACAAGGTTGGTTTAGAGGCCATCTACCTACACAATCTTATATGGTCCCAGGGCCATCTTGGGATATTTGCTGAGCAAGCATGAGAAGTTGGAGCCTTTTATCAGAAGTGCCATAAATCTGGAATGTTCTTCTAAGGACTTTTTCACACAAAGAAAATTGGAAGGTTAAAGTGGGGACAAGGTCATCCAGGGTATTAGGGACAACTTCGCAGTTGCTTTCCACATGATGCTGCACGCAATCAGGACAGAATCCAGGGGGAATGTGAGGGGAATCGAGAAATGAGCAAATTTGCAAAACTACCGGATTTGCATGTCCATTTCGCTTGCGAATTCACTCTCTTCGCATAATGCCAGCCGTGTGAAAATGCAAGCCTCCAGATGCCTTCGTTTCCCAGGGTGCCTTGCTGTGCCAAAGAGGGAGACTGCTCTCTTCTTAAAGGGATGCACACACACTTCCCTTGCCCCAGCTGCTTTCCTCCTCTTTGCAGGCTCTAATCAGCTGCTGGGAGAAGGCAGAGAGAGGACATTTTGGAAGTCCTCTTGGACAGGAGGGAGTAATGGAAGATATGCCCTGGAAAAGGAGGGCATCATGGAGTATCAGCCCTCTGTGGAAGCAGGCAAGCTTATGGACCCAGCTCCCTCCTTTCTTCCTCTCTCTCTCTCCCTCTCTCTCTCTCGTGTGTGTGTGTGTGTGTGTCTTTGTGGTTTTACGGAGTTTGCAAAGGGAAGCCTCATTCTGCCTCCCTCTAACACAGCTTTTGGGGCAAAGAGGATTCCCCCCCCTCCGGATTCCCTTCCCTCCCTAGGGCATGTGGGGTGGGAGGGAACACTTGTGGAAATGACAGTTTGGAGCATGCGCAGAAAAGGTATTTCTAAGCAAGCAATGGGGTTTTGTCCTCACCCATTTGATAGTCAAATTCGAATCTGACCCTAAGTAATGTGCCTTTAACCCCTTGTTGTGCTTGTGTGTGTGATAACCATTAGCAAATGGGCTTGCTTTTCTGGGACGCCACCACTTTAACTATTTTTGAGATGTAAGCATATAGGTCCACATGTGAAAAAGTCCTAAGTGAGATCTGTCAGGCTCCATTTCTGTGTCTATTTCACCAGACATCTGAATTATACTTATTTCAGTGTGTTTATAATGTGTGAGATATTTAGCAACCTAATACAATAAAGGTCAGATCTTGGAAGCTAAGCAGGTTCAGCCCAGGTTAGTACCTGGATGGGAAACCACCAATGAATACTACAGCACGTAGGCGATGTTTTCAAAGAAGGAAATGGCAAAACTACTTCTGAGTATTCCTTGCCCAAAAAACCCTATGAAATTAATGGGGTTACCATAAGTCAGGGGTAGGCAACCTTTTTGAGCCGGGGGCCAGGTTGCTGTCCCTCAGACAACTGGGGGGCTGAAGCTGGGGGGTGGAGCTTCCACCCTCTGGGGGTGGAGCCGCACACCAGGGGTGGAGCTTCCACCCTCTGGGGCGGAGCTGCACACCGGGGCGGAGCTTCCACCCTCTGGGGGTGGAGCCTCATGCTGGGGCGGAGCTTCCTCCCTCTGGGGGCGGAGCCGCATGTTGGGAGCTCTCTCCTCCTCGGTCCCATCCTTTGGCCAAAGCCCAAAAATGAATAATTAAATAATTTTTAAATAAATAAATAAAAATAAATAATTCCTACATACACTGCAAACATTATCTGAAGTAAAAAAACAAAATGGAAACATATACAATATTCAAAATGAAGAACAAGAACAAGTAAAGTTAAATAAAAATTAGGAAATCCAGATCAAATGCATGCACACTGTCTCAATCCAGAAAGGAGCAAGCCAGCCCATGTGGAGGGATTTTGCAAAGAGAATACCAAGGGATATAAACATAAGAATAACAATATTTGCAGCATGCAAGCTATCTGAAAGTCAGAAAGCAGAGGGAGAGCATAGAGTTGGAAGAGACTGCAAGGGCCATCCAGTCCAACCCCCTGCCATGCAGGAAATCCAGATCAAATGCATGCACAATGTCTCAACCCAAACAGCCAGCCCATGTGGAGGGTTTTGCAAAGAGAATACCAAGGGATATAAGCATAAGAATAACAATATTTGCAGCATGCAAGCACCTGAAAGTCAGAAAGCAGAGGGAAAGCATACAGTTGGAAGAGACTGCAAGAGCCATCCAGTCCAACCCCCTGCCATGCTGGAAATCCAGATCAAATGCACGCACAATGTCTCAACCCAAACAGCCAGCCCATGTGGAGGGTTTTGCAAAGAGAATACCAAGGGATGTAAGCATAAGAATAACAATATTTGCAGCATGCAAGCTACCTGAAAGTCAGAAAGCAGAGGGAAAGCATAGAGTTGGAAGAGACTGCAAGGGCCATCCAGTCCAACCCCCTGCCATGCTGGAAATCCAGATCAAATGCATGCACAATGTCTCAACCCAAACAGCCAGCCCATGTGGAGGGTTTTGCAAAGAGAATACCAAGGGATGTAAGCATAAGAATAACAATATTTGTTAGCATGTGGAAGCTACCTGAAGGCCACACAACAGGGGAAAATGCATGCACACTGTGTCCCAAACCACAAAGGCACAGGTAGTAGGTGTAGCTTCCGATAACCCCCCTCCCCCAATGAACCAACCTCGTGGTAGTGGCTCTGACTCTTTCTTTCTTTCTTTCTTTCTTTCTTTCTTTCTTTCTTTCTTTCTCTTTCCTTCTCTCCCCCTCCCCCTCCTTCCCCCCCTCCCCGCTCTTCCATGGGAGAGGGCTGAGGACAGAGCCAGGAGAGCCAGGAGAGCGGAGCCAGAAGGTGAAGGACAGGGCCAGGAGGGCGGAGAGAGAAGGGAGAGCCAGGAGAGCCGAGCCTGAAGGGCGAAGGGCGGGGCCAGGAGGGCGGAGGGCGAAGGAGGAGGAGGGCCCATTCAGAGGCCTGGCATGGCCCTGGAGCCCTCGAACAGGACTCCAGGGAGCACACCGGGCCTCCTAGATGGGCGCCGCCATTTTGGTTTTTAAAATGGCAGCGAAGTCTCGCACGACCTTCGCCGCCATTTTGAAAAACAAAATGGTGGCAGGAGCGAGCGGGGGCCGCTCCTGGCGCCTCCGGGGGCCGGATGTGGCCCGCGGGCCGCAGGTTGCCGACCCATGCCATAAGTGGACAGGTCATCTGAAAGTGTGCGTTCGCGCGCATGCACACACACTGCCAGGTTGGGTATTTAACATCTTTTACCACTGTGTCTGTGGTTCTTCTTTTGTTTAAAGTATAGGGCATAGTCTATCACATTTTCTTTGCCGTTCCTTTAAGAAACAGGTGGCAAGTTGTATTTTTACATATAAAACCACAATGGGTAGAAGAAATAAATAAGCAGATTTATTAACTTATTTGTTATTCAAGTCATTTGTGTCTTAGAAAGGGGAAAAAATCATATTTTAAAGCTTCTTTTCTTTATTCACCTTAAAGCAACTATGATTCACCACAAAGAATCACAGGGAAACACATGGATGTCTATATACATGTTCTCTTTGTAATTGCTACTTCGCTTTTGTAAACCAGTGTCCAGAAAGAAAGTACTGAATTAAAACACTAGTTAATTTTAAAAATCTTCGCTAACAAAGCTTTAACAAAACATGCCAAGGGACAATCAATATTTCTGAAAACACCATTTAAAAAAGAGGAAATCTTTCTTATCTTTTATGGTGCAACATAACAGCACACTCAAAACTTGAAAAAGCATAGCCTGATCCCATATTACTCATACAATCCCTGTGCTGTGAAAATTAACCACAAGAATACAGAGGATGTTATTTTAGTATTGTGACAGGCATGACGTTTCACTTAGCATAGAGGTTTTTGAAAAGGCTGTGGCTATTTTAAAGTATTTCAGTCTTATATAGGTAACCACATTATTTTATGTTCATGTCTTCAAACTACATCATCTACAAAGTCGTTGTTAAATAGTATTATATGATCATTTTATTTGGCTGGATGTATTATTTTATAACTTTTTGATGACGACAATGACGATGATGATGCACAAGGCGGAGAGTTCTAGCATTGTGATTACAGGACAACTCAGGATATAGTCCGGTGACAAAGCAAAGGAAGACTATGTTCTGTATAGTCAAAAAAATGACTCAGACAAAGCAGTCATAACTTCCTTGCATTTAAGACTTCCTTTGTTACAATGAAAAAAGTAGGGTAATTGTTGAAAACTGAAGAAGTCATAGTTAAAATGTTTCTCTAGAAAGCATCGCCTCCGTTAGTCTGTTTGACAGACCCCAGACAAGGTTGAGACAAAAGGTTGAAACCAAAATGTGGATACATAATAAAGGGATGATGCACATTCTCTCTGCTTCACGCCTGTAATTATACCATTTCTGCTAAAATTACAGATGCAGCAATTAAAACGTGCATTTTAATTTGGGTGCACAAAAACAATTAGGAACAATGCTGAGGTGTCTCTCCCAGGCAGATCCAAGTGATTTTCACATTATAAAAGAAAGACAATTTCTTTATTTCAAATGTCAAACAGTATAAAAAAAAGTCAAATGTATAACAAAAAAGAGACAAGTGCTCTTCTGTACAAGAGCTGCCTATTCAAGACTTAGGTGAAGGAATTTATTTTTCTTCTTTTTAGTATGTCTGTCATTTTTGGTCCATCTGCACATGCCTCTAACCCATTGCTTAAAACCAGGTGGTTGCTATTCCCTCTCTCTTACCCTATATGTATTATATATGTTCACACAGCATCTTTTTCCTCCAACCATATAGTAAAGCCTACATTTTAGGATTTACTGTATAATTTATTGCTAATTGTTTTGGGATTAGAGCATAGTATGGTGGCAGGCACCCACTCAGCAATATATTATTACTATCTGTTGATATGATTCCATAATTGATTTCTAATAGCAAGTCCTGATCGCTTGCTTTAGCAGTCCATGCCTCCCTGTGAATCCTGCATGAGAAAAAGGTGGCTGCATCCCCACCATAATAAATGTGAACAAAAGCATAGAGAAAAGACTGGAGCCTCTCGTACCCATCAGTGTCCACTGGTTCAAAGTACAGATATACCTCAGTTAGCAAAACAGAGGGGTTCCTGGTCATTTCTTCTTGAACAGAAAATTTGGTACCAAAATCAGGAATAACATGGAAAGGATAGGGATAAGTTCCTACACTACAAAGAAACATATTTCCAGCATTTTTTATATTTAAAACCAACAATATGCATGTGAAATTAAACAACAAGATCAAGTAAACTTTTCATATCAAAGGGCAACCTATATGTTGAAATACTTCTAATGAAGACTCTTCTTCACTAAGGATGCACTTAAATGTGTACTGTACTGTCATAAGAAATGTATAATGCATGGGGGGAGATGGTGATCAGTCAACAGGGAGGCTGTATATTTGCAGAAATAATTCAGATTAAACCACTCCTCACTAGTGTCCACAACAATCTCTGTGTTAACAGAAATGGATATTTTAGTAACTGCCTACCTTTCAAATTATTTTTCCCAGGAGACGAATGAAGAACATAAGGATAACTGATCTATCCACTCTTCTATTGGAACTACACCCTCAATTTGAGCAAAATACTCTATATTTTGGAGCTGTGAATATTCTTATTGAAGAGAAGATCCCATTTTTTAAAAATGTAGGATTTATAACTATTCATTTCCTAGGAATCTACTGGATCTCCTCATGAATCAATGCAAAAAGATATAATTCCTCCAGATACCAAGAAGAAAAATGTAAGAGAAAGAATCATCCAGTCTAAATAACTGAAAAAAGAGGGAGCAGCTCTCTTCTTTCCTCCCCTTAATCAAAACACTCAGTGCAGACACAAATGAGCCTCTAGTATTCCTGGTACTGCATAACTAGAAGGTGCATGATTTGGTAACTGGTTCAGGATTTGAGTGGGCTGCCCTGAGAATAAGAGAATCCCATGATGGAACAAAATAGGTGGTACTAAAATGAAATTCTCAGTATGACTTGATTTGAGAGAGCTACCCAGCACTGATCCTGATTTGCAGTCACCTGAGTTGTACCAGTGCTGGAGGAAATGAATGGGCTGAAGTTTTTGTCAATCTCTCCTTCCCTCTGCACGTCTCTTTCCCCTAAGAAGTTACACTGAAGGAGGATGGCAAACCCCCACATGAGTTAGGGTTAGGGTAACAGCATGGGGTTACAGGAGGAAATGGGATGAATCACTACCCTCCCTGCCTTTGCTCCAAGGAAGCCTCCACTGGATTCTAGCTTCTTTTCTCAACACTTCTGTTGCTCAAAGCAACCTCTCCGCAAAGAGATGAAAACAAAAGCAAAGACCTTGTCTTCTTTTTTTACAGAAGAAAGGAAGAAACAGTGTAAGAGGGCAGCACTCAGAATAGGGGGCAGCAAGAGAACACTGGGGCAGCCCACCTCAGAGGTTCCAGTGGTAGTGCCACCACTGGGCTGGAGTGGGTTGGATCTTCAAAATGTATGATTACAATTCCCAGCATCCCTTACCTCTGGCCATGCTGTCAGTGAGGGAGGACAGGGACTGACTGGAATTAGAGATCAAAGCATTGGTAAGACCAAATGTGCCTGGGTTCTGCCCCTCTGTTTGATTGCTCCATTCCGTGTAAGAAATGAACCCCCCCCCGCCAAAAGGTGTTGCTCATTTAAATAAGAATACCTGAGATTTTTAACTCTTCTTGAGTGAAATAATTCACTTTCTTAGCTGCTATTAAGGGTAAACAAAATATTTGCTAACATTTGCTAACACTAGAGAAATTTATTTAGTTTTTCCTGGCTTCAGAGAGGGACTCACCTCTTTTCTCTAGTCTAACAGCTAGGCCAAAATAAATCCCCAAAATCCATGTGCAATACAAAAATCTAAGCACTCATTGTTACTGGCTATGCTGAGCACTTTTAGATTAGAACCGTGTTGGTGCAACACACGATTGTGTAGCCAGAGCAGGCCAAAAAAAAAAGTCCATAAGTGCAGCAGCCATGAAGGAAGCAAGGTTCTTCAAAGCGAGCAGATTCTGTTTGCTTCCTCTCAGCTCTGCTGCACAATTGTGGAAAAAAAAGTGCACCAACAAAATTCTGTCTGCAAGCTGTAATCTTACACTGATTTGCTCAAGAGTAAGTCTTGTTAACTTACTTCTAAGTAGACAGGCATGAGTGTATTGTTAAAAAACGTTTTTTATTTAGTCACCTTGAGTCCTGATTTGGTGGAAAGGGTGGAGTATAAACAAACAAAAACAGCAGCAACAATCATCATCATCACAACAATAATAACAATTATAACAATTATTTTATACAAATAAAAAGATAATAAAATTATATTGTTATGTAATAATTATTATTACAAAAACATATGCTTTTGTAAAACAAATAAGATCATCATCGTCATTTTTTTATTTGTTTTACAAATGCTTGTGTCGAGAACTGATTTTGAACAGATCGCGCAGTGAGAAATCTGCTCTGCAACATGCGAAAACCCTGACCCAGAAGGCTGTCTACAAATGGTTTAGTTATTTATATATCTTGCATTTACATTTTGCATTCTGCTTTCTGTCTACCCTACTGTGGGAATAATAGGGGTTCAGTGGTGACAACTCCAGTGCAATCATCCCTGAACATGCATAACATGTACTGGGCCCTTATTACTTCACCTCCTTCACTATCTGATTAAAATGGTAAAACATTTATTCCTATGGTGTAGAAGACAAACAGAACATCTGAAAACAAAATAATTTTAGAACAAATCTGATCTTTACACTCAAAGCTTGCGTTCATAGACAAATAGCATGAATTATTTGATAGCCAATTCTTTACCTGATTTCCTTAAACATATCTGCCATCAAGAGAGTCAGTGAATATTCTGTTCTAAACCATGTAAATGCAAGAATTTTATTATAATGCAGCCAGCTGCACTGAGAGATCGAGTTCTGTGGCGCTGGCAAGCAGGGTGCAGAAGTATTATGCAACCAGCCCACTACTGCCAGCTATCAGTGGTGTGCTGAGCAGAAACCAGGACTCCTTTAGGGTTCTGTCATAACTCCTCTGTGCACCAGCAAACTAGCAGGAAAGGAATGAACGCTTCATCCTTCAGTGTCCCATTTGCCAGCAGAGGAGAACTCCCTACTGCTCCCTCGATACAGCTGATTGGATTATTAAAGTGGATTTTGAGGGCATTTATGAGTGTGGGAATAGCACCATGATCATAAACATGAATGGAAAGCATTTATGAAGTCATAATGCTAACGTAAGGCATCGTAAATAACAGGACACCAGCCATAGTGAACAATGGTAAATTTAATAACTTATTAGCAGAATAAATACCTTTGGGTCTGCTTCCCAGCACTGGAGCATCAGTTCTGCAAAGCTTCCAGGGCAGCTGCTTGGAATGGTCAGTCTCTATAACAG
This sequence comes from Sceloporus undulatus, assembly GCF_019175285.1. Lineage (NCBI taxonomy): Eukaryota > Metazoa > Chordata > Lepidosauria > Squamata > Phrynosomatidae > Sceloporus > Sceloporus undulatus. The sequence goes on from NC_056522.1 coordinate 207,317,205, forward strand.
GAGCAAGATTTAATTAGGGAATTAAAGGAAAATAAACACCAGAAGATCAGTCCCAAACCCTTTATTAAAACAAATCTTTCCTATGTCATCTCCAATAGAGCTAGAGACAAGAATATAATTTACCCTAAATAAAGTACAGGAATGAACTAAGTACATCAGATTGTTTTATTAGTAGTATTAGTATCTATATCCTGCCCTTACCCCAAAATTGAGACTGAGTGGCTTACAATATTAAAAAACAGTACAATTAATAACATACAAAAGTGATACATTAAAACAGAATTAAATTATGACAATATTAAAACAGATTTTATGTTAAAAGAATAAAATACAGTTTAGAAAGATAAAAGTGTTTAAAACACTTTAAAACAATACAACACCCCAGACTGTTCTTTAAAAACTTTCTGTTTTCAAATGCCTGTCTAAACAGGAAGGTCTTCACCTCCTGGCAGAAGCACAACAAGGAAAGGGCCATTCTTGTCTCCCTGGGAAGTAACTTCCAGAGTCTAGGGACAGCCTTAAAAAAGGCCCTCTCTCATGTCCTCACCAACAGTGCTTGCAGTGGGGATGAGACTGAAAGAAGGGCCTAGGAGTATAGGCTGGTTCATACAGGGAGATACAATCTGCCAAATAGCCTGGACTGGAGCCAAATAGGGCTTCATACATCATAAATAGCACTTTTAATTGTGCTGGAAACAGACTAATAGTCAGTGAAACTGTTTCAACAGGGATAATGTGTAGTTTCAATAACCTGCCCCAGTTAACAGTCTGGCTACAACTCTTTTGACCAGCTGAAGCTTCCAAACACTCTTCAAAGGCAGCCCCACGTAGAGTGTGTTACGGTAGTCCACATGCCATGTAATCAAGGAATGTACCCCTGTGGCCATATCCAATGTCTCAAGAAATGGGGGCATTTGGCGCACAAGCTTTAAATGTGCAAAAGCACTCCTGGTCACTGCAGAGACCTAGGCCTCCAGGTTCAGAGTCAAGTCCAGAAGTAACCCCAAACTGCATCTTCATGGGAGTGTAACCCCATCTAACACAGGCCGGATCCCTATTCCTTGATCTGCCTTCTGATTGACCAGAAGCATCTCCTTCTGGTCTAAATTAAATTTCAATTTCTTTGCCCTCATCCAGTCCACAAGTTTAGGACCAGGACAGCCTCCTTGGATTGGGGTGGAAAGGAGTAGTAGAGTTGAGTGTCATCTGCATATTGATGGTACCGCACCCCAAAATTCTAGACAACTTCTCTCAGTGATTTCATGTATATATTAAATAGGATAGGTGACAACATATTACCTTGAGGGACTCCACAGGTCAATAGCCAGGGAGTCCAGCAGGAGTCTCCCAGCACCACCTTCAGGGTTCACCCCTCCAGGAAGGAAGGGAGCCACTATAAAACAGTATCTCCAAGTCCCATCCCAGAAAGGCGGCCCAGAAGGATATGATGGTTGATGGTATAGAAAACCACTGAGAAGTCCAGCAGAACAAACAGGGGCATACTCCTCTTTGTCTAGCTCCCTGCATAGGTCATCCACCAAGGTGACCTAGGCTGTCTCTGTTCCACAGCCAGATCTCAAACCTAGAAATGGATCTAGATAATCCAGTTCATCTAGAAATTTCTGGAGTTGAGAAGCCACCACATATTCCAGTACCTTGCCCAAAAATAGTAGGTTGTTCACTGGCTGACAATTATTCAGGGATGGCATTTTCAACAAAGGTCTCACAATTGACTCCTTAGACAAGCTTGTAGGGTGGCACTGATTACCTGCTACATTTACTCAGGCAGTTCTCCTCTGGCCTGTTTAATGAGCCAAGAAAGACAAGGGTCTAAAACACATGCGGTAGCTTTCACCTCTCCAAGTATCCTGTACACATCATCAGGCTGCACAAATTGAAAAGTATCCATTAAAACTGGACAGACAGGTGCCAAGGTTACATACACTGGCACTGTATAAGCTACACCAAGCAAGTCAGAGTGGTTCTGAGCAACTTTATCTGCAAATTGCCATGCAAATTCTTTGCAGTGGGTTCCAAATGATTTGTATTTTCTACTACAGGCTTAGTGTGAAAAAGACACCTGACCACTTGAAACAGCTCTGATGGATGGCACCCTGAAAATGCAATGCTAGTAGTAAAAGAATAATTTATTTGCTGCCCACATGAAGTAGGTCTTCAAATAGGTTCTAGCCCGTGCCTGGTCAGATTCACTTCCAGTCTTCCACCAATGTTGCTCTAGTCTCCATCTCACTTGCTTCATCACTGCCAGCTCCTTGGAAACTAGGGGGCTGGTTTGGCTCATTTCTGTAAAAGTGGACACTCAGAAGTGATTATGTCCACTGCCCTGGCCATTTCTCCATTCAAAAAGATGGACAGAGCTTTAACAGAATTGCCTGCCAAGGTGACAGGAACCTCCCCAAGAGCCCTCAGGAATCCCTCTGGATCCATCAGTCTCATGGGGCAGACCATCCTAATCAACTTCCTACCCTTGCAGAGATTCCAAGTTCCAGTGAGTCTAAATCGGATCCGATAATGATCTGTCCATGATAATGGAAATGTGGAGAGTTCCTCCACACCAAGATCATCACAGAAAACAAGGTTATGGCCAGAGCACCACATTCCCATTTCTCAAGAAGATGATTTTGGTTACAAACAAACAAAAACTTACTCTTCCACAGAAAACAAAAAGTTCATTATTTGGTCCAGTTCATGAGTTGCATTCATAGTATGGTTGCTAACAAAAAGATGTGCTGTCCATACAATGGACAGTTAGAAACCTACTTGAACTTTCCTTCTTGGCAGCAGCCACACTCTTGATGCAACATGGTTCTCAAATGCCAAGTGTGAAGCAAAATTTATCCAACATGCTCTCTCTGGATGCCACAAACAAAAGGAAAATAACTCAAAAACGTAAGTGGAGAAAACCCTTCCTGATTCTATCAAAACAACAAGTCTTCCAAATATATTACTTCCACACAGAAGTCGTGCTGGCCAAACATTTCCCAGGGAAATTATTTCAGAATGTTACCATTCTACTGACTATAAACTTTCTTTTAATTTATAATGCCTGTTGGTTCTTAAATCCATGCTATAGTTTCCCACAATACTACATCAAATGTGCTAGACTTGTAATATCCCAAGATTTATAAATATCTCCAATCCTACACTCATTTGACATGTTCTTTGCCTTTGTGCCTATTTAGGTTTCTCCTTCTTTTAAATATGCAAGTTCAGATAGTCCATATTTTCTTAACATAGGTGCCATTGTTTCTCAGTGCACATTAATTATATGAACTGAAATGCTAGTTTATGATATACTTATGATTTACTTCCCACTTAACCAAGTAATTCAAAGCTGAAATGGCATTTCTCCAAATTAACCCCAAAGAAACTTAGCTTCATAATGGTGTGTCAGTATGTAAGGTTCCAAATTCTGAACAAACTTTCTAACAGATTTTTTAAAAATGCTGTGATGAAGAGAGAGATGGTGAACCAAATACAGAAGAATACACAGAAGCTAATATCAAAATATTTGGAATCTGTAAAATTATAGGTGTTATTTGGAACACTTTTGGAAACACACCAAACTATCTTTGATCCTAATACACCCTTTGATTGTCCTACAATCATCTCCGGTCAAAACAGTTTTGCAGTTTGTGTATCCTGCCCTTAGAAGCATGAAACTGTTCTGCTGCAAAAGACATGTGCACGTTCTAACATGACTATTACACACTTTTACTACATAGTGCCCATGATTACTAAAATATTTCCCCTGAACTGAAGAAAATGTTTTTATTGTAAATGCTAAATATTCTCTTAAAAGGAAAATTGGGGCAGGATGGAACTGTGACCTCATGTAGCATTCTCTGAACTCAACTCAACTGATTTCCATAGGGCTAAGGTAAAAAACTGTAGTTCTTATTTGAAAACTGGAAACAAATACATTAAGGACTGGCTTATGTGTTTAATTCAGTTGGTTAATAACTGGAACATATGAATAGTTACCAAGCTAGGGATTGTAGATTTGTCATAATGCTATCATAGAATGAAGAGTGAAGCCACTCCTACTGCTTTCAGGGCATAGCAGAACCCAACTTTAGATGGAAATAAATAAATAAATAAAATACAGTTGGCCCTCCATATCCATGAATTCTGCATCCATGGATTCAACCATGCATGGCTTGAAAATATTCCAAAAACATCCCCCCCCCAAAAAAAAACCCTTGATTTTGCCATTTTATATAAGGGCACCATTTTACTACAATATTGTATACAATGGGACTTAAGCATCCACGGATTGTGGTATCCAGGTGGTGTTCGGAAACCAAACCCCACTGGATACCAATGGCCCATTGTATATGTAGCATGAGAGGAGATCTTAGTATTAATGTATTACAGAATCATATTACAGTTGCGAAATACAAAAAATAGTTTAAAAAGTCTCATTAAATGTTCTAAGAATGACTAGCATTTAAAACACAAAGTGAATAAATATTAAGAATTATTTAAGAGCAAAATCTCCTTATTAAAAATAATGACAGAAGATGAAGAAAACTACAGCTAACAAATAAATGTAGATGAACATTTAGTAAAAATGGAACAGAAATTCAAACTCTGTACCAGAAGCAATTTTGCGTACAAGCCAAAAATTCCCTCTAACCTGTGTAATCCCATTTCATGCTGTTAATCAACATATAACATATAGGAATACATGCGTGAATATTGAATAATGAAGTTAACTGGTTAACAGGGTCGAGACTGTGATGACCTCTTTTTGAGAACAGAACCCCCAAAAGTTTCTATAGATTTGCATACTGACCTAATTACATGAAGCAAACCTGAATTCCCGTCCATTCAACTGGTTGCATAGTGTTATTCTGTCATGCACTACGTTGTCTGCACAGACCAAAAACTTAAGACAAAATGGATCTGTGTACATCAGTATAAAAAGACCTCCAAAAACTCTATAAACTGTTGTGTGTCAAAACAAGAATGTCATATAAACTGTTACAAAGGAAAGAAAGCTAAGAGAAAAACAGGAAACAAGGAATATACACAGTGAATCTGTAATCAACTATGCAATTATTAAAATAATAAGTAGTATAAACATGAGGTGGGAAAGACTTCTGTACGAAAAGTATATTCAAGAAACCTATTTGGCATAAACAAAGTGGCACTGGCACTTGATACTCAGGCAAGTCATTTGTCTAAAAATACAACTGATAGTCTAGCAATGGCATTTGTCTGTAACCCTCACTGTTCCAGGAGATGGAAAATGAGTTACTAAAAGACACATAATCATCACTTACATCCGTCTTACTTGAGTAGAATGTTATTTGTCAGGTAATTTATAGGTAGCAGGTCCCAAAGAGTGTCATACTCTAATAAAAGTGACATTTCTTGGTAGTAATTTGATGTTAGATAATAACGTCTTTAATATGAACTTTCATCCTTAGGATAGTGTTTTATAGTTTAAAACATGCAAGTTCCAAGAAAAGCCCAGTGAAATGGGAGGAAAAAATTCTTCAAGGCTGGTGCCCTATAAACTCAGTTCACTGAGGCTTAACTTCTGAGCAGACATTTTTAGAATTGCACTAAAGATGACTGATATTTCACTCGAGAATTAGCATACTGTACTTCTGTTGTTGTTTTGTGTGCCTTCAAATCGTTTCCTACTTATGGTGACCTTAAGGCGAACCTATCATAGTGTTTTCTTGGCAAAATTTGTTTAGAGGTTTGCCATTGCCTTCCCCTAAAGGCTGAGAGAATGTGACTTGCCCACGGTCACCCAGTGGTTTCCTGGCCAAGCTGGGAATCGAACCCTAGTCTCCAGAGTCCAACACTCAAACCAGTATGCCACAGTGGCTCTAACAGATAGGGTAACTGATTCAGACCTGAGTTCAAAACCGGTAGCCATGAATGTCATCTAATGGCCTTGATCAAGTCCCTACCTCTCAAACTAACAAAGTCAAGGAGATAAAAATTGCACATACCAAATACTTAAACATTTCTGTGGAAAAGCAGGCTGCTTATTCCTCTCCATTTCTGTTGTAACACAGTGTGCTGTTCCACTTTCCTCAGCCTTCCTGTGAATTACATTTGCTCTAACTTTAAGAAGAATGGAATTGAGCCTTGAGTATATTTGAGTTTAACAATTCTCATACTCTTAGTGCAACAAACATCATGTTGCAACTATGCTAAATTAGTTGTGCTTTAGTCTAGTGGGGATAGGGAAATGAGGCCCTCCAAATATTGGACTCCAAATCCCATTAGCCCAGGCCCTGTGAGCCTGGCCAGTGTTCAGGAGAGTTCAACGGTTCCAGTGTGGGTATAGTGGCATCTGAACACCCAGAGGTTTTCCAACATTTTGACAGTCTTATTGTCTTTTCTGATGAGTCATGTCATCTTGATAGGTTCTCCTGGTCTGGGGAAGGAAATTGTTCCACCTGTCCTGAATGGGGTCACGCTCCCCGTGAAGGACACAGTTCGCAGTCTGGGGGTGCTTCTGGACTCGTCGCTCCACCTTACATCCCAGGTGGACGCGACGGTCAGGAGCTCCTGTTATCAGCTTCGGCTGATACGCCAGCTGCGTCCTTACCTGGGCCAGGCTGACCTTGAAACCGTGGTACATGCTCTGGTAACTTCTCATTTGGATTTCTGTAATGCGCTCTACATGGGGCAACCCTTGTACCAAACTCGGAAGCTACAATTGGTGCAGAATATGGCTGCTAGACTGGTCACTGGATGCCCCAGGGCCAGTCATATAACACCTGTGTTGGAAGACCTCCATTGGCTGCCCATTCGCTACCGAACGCAATATAAGGTGTTGGTTATTACCTATAAAGCCCTAAATGGCTTGGGCCCAGGGTACTTGGAGGACCGCCTCTCCCCGTATAATCCGCCCCGCACTCTCAGGTTGGGCGGGAAACATCTTCTGTTTATTCCGAGTGCACATTATAGTGCAACACAGAGGGCATTTTCTACCTCAGCCCCTAGACTATGGAATACCCTGCCCGTCGAGCTCCGCACCGTCACCTCTCTTGAGGGATTTAAGAGGATGCTAAAAACTTTCCTCTTCCGCCAAGCTTTCCCCCAATGAGCTTGAGTTGTATTATTCTGTTGTTTTATTGATTTGGTATTTTGCGGGAATTGATGTTTTTATATGGTCTTAGATGTTGATATTGATGTTTTTATCGTTATTCTTCTTGTTTTAATGTTGTTTTTAACTGTACACCGCTATGATCTTGTATAAGGAATAGTGGTATATAAGAATAAACTATTATTATTATTATTATCTTATCATATGCCCATTGTACAATAATCTCAGTTATTGTTTTAATAGTAATTGATATTGTATTGTATGGTTTTTAGGATGTTGTAACCTGCCTTGATTCCCTGTGAAAAGGCAGGCTATAAATAAATCATATTGTTGTTGTTGTTGTTGTTGTTGTTGTGGCTTCTATCTCGCTGCCTATCAGCTATGCTCTTCCTATGAGCTTTCTCTACTGTTCAGTTTTCATAATTATGCATATAATTATGTAGTTAGTCATTGATTTTAATGGGGCTAATAACAAAGTTTGATATATAACACCACACCAAAGTCAGGGTCATTCATGCAACATCATTTCCTGTTTCTTTATATGGTTGTGAAAACTGGACAGTAGAGAAACCTGATAGGCAGAGAATCAACTCATTTGAAATGTGATGCTGGAGGAGAGTTCTATGGAGACCATGAATTGCCAAAGAGACAAATGCAATGGGCCCTTTGATTTCCACTGGGGTTTGGTTCCAGGCCCTAGATACCAAATTCTGTGGATATTCAAGTCTCATTAAATACAATGGCATAGTAAAATAGTGTGTCATATATCAAATGGCAAAATCAAGATTTGCTTTTTTGGAATGTATCTTTTAATATTTTCAAGCCATGGATCTTATCCATAGATAAGGAATCTGTGGGCATCAAGAGCTAACTGTAAATGGTTCTGAGAGCAATTCAAGCTTGAACTCTCACTAGAAGCCAAAAATGACTAAACTGGGTCTACTGTATTGTGGGCATATGATAAGATTACATGAATCATTAGAAAACTCAAAAACCCTTGGTGGAAGAAGAAGGCAGTAGAAAGAGAGAGCCCACATAAAATGGGTTGACTCAATAAAGGAAGCCATGTCCCTGAGCCTGTAAGACCTAAGCACAATGTTAATAACAGAGTCTCTTGAAAGTTCCTCTCATCTATCGGGGCCCCCAAAGTTAAAGCAGTCTTCATGGCACATAAAAGCAACAATATGACTATTGGCTCCAACCCACAACCTGAAGATCACGACTATCTGGAACACTGAGCATTAGTTTACCACATGGTGCATAACCGTTTTCTTTTTTTCTGTGTGACATTACAAAGGAAATAAGAATTTTAACTGGTTTTATAACAGATAACCAGCACCAATAAAGGCACACAACTATGGTTACTCTGTGCCAAAACATGGTCACCACAATTCTTGCTCTGTTATTATCCAGTAAATTATATGTGCATATACAGACTATTTAAGGCCCATTAGGCACCAGATCCTGCCTGATACTGGAAGCTAAGTAGGGTTAGCCCTGGTTAGTACTTGGATGGGAGCCCACCAGTGAACAACAGGTGCTGTAGGCTATATGTCAGAGGAAAAAACTCACAAAACCACTTTGAGGATCCCTTGCCTAAGAAAACCCTATGAAATTCATGGGGTCTCCATAAGTCCACAAGTGACTTGAAGGCACAAACACACATGGTATTTTTCCCTTATGGTTCCCAAAACCTTATGAAGAAACTGGTTTCCGTTTTGTGGAAAAGTGTTAAACAGCTCAACAATGTGGTTTATATTTCTCTTCCTACATCATATCCAGCATAAATGAGCCAGAGAAAGTGGCATGTTACTGAGTTCAATTTATTTCACTTAAGGGGAGAATTGAATACTGAAAGCAATGAGATGTTTAAAGTACTAAATTTGGGTTGGATCATATCCACATTAAGTACGAACCTAAGTGGAAGACATGTTAGATCACTATACATTTGTTAGTATCCAGCCATGGGATCAGAATGTTGGAGGAGTTATTTTTCTTAATCAACCTGTCTCCAGAATGTGGGGCAAGAAACATCTACTGTATATACTCATGTATAAGTCTAGAAATTTTAGTCAAAAAACTGACCCCAAAAACTTGAGTTGACTTATCTATGGGTCAGTATAAGAACTGTACTCTAACTCTTATCAAAAAAGGAACTATACCCTGGTGAAAGACAAAAATATAATCTGTCCTTCACCCACTGATCCTCTCTCTGCTCTCTCATCCATCCACATTAGTGTGACAACAAACATTATATGCTGAAATTTTGTAGGTTCTTTGGCATAATTTTCCTTTGCCTCATTATTTAGATCTTTTGTTGCATACCCCTAAATTTCACCCTCGACTTATCCACAGGTCATATCAAAATCCATAATTTTGGCCCGCAAACCTGCCCTCAACTTATACATGAGGTCGACTTATAGTCAAGCATATACAGTAGTATTAAATCAAGGAAGCCTTTCCTTATGCATAAAAAGGAAATGGATAGCCTTAATATTTTATAATTTTAAAATTCTACTATAGAAGGTTGTAGGTCTACAGTAATTATGAAGGAAGGCAGTGTTCCCAACTATGTTGGACATTTCAAATATACTTGCTGGTAGCATAGCCAACCTGATCTTCAAACAAAACGTCTTTTAAAAGACAGAACACCACTTTTACATTAATTCACCCCTCTCCCTTTCTAGCAATAATTTATCTATAATACTTTAAAGCTGCTAACACCATTTAGGAAGCCAGTGGTATTTAAAAAAAGAATAAAGAAGTCATACTGTAGAAATTACCCAAATTTCTTTTATAATGGTACCCAACCTTCCAGCCTGGCTAGTTAAGAGAAGGATTTCCATACTCTGCCTGTGTGTGATACAGCGGCAACTTTAAATGTTTTTTTTAATGTACTTCCCGTCTTTGATATCAAGAAGCCATGTGTTCAAATATACGCTCACATGTTCAACTACCTGAAAGCCTCAATTTGTAGGAAGAAGAAGAAAAGCAACGCTGGGGGACACTGTACAAAGGGTGTTTACGCCACTGAAGTTCCTTTGAAATGGAAAGACACGGCATGAAGACGCTTTGCAACTATGGCACGGCCTTACCAGTACCAGTGAGGAGCTCATCTTCAATGTAGTGGGGAACGTAGGTGGCAAAACTGTAATTTCCCTCTTTTTTTAAACTATTTTTTCTTCTTTTATTTTTGAAATCCTCATCTAAGTGGCAGTTTCTTGTACTATAGTGACTCCTGCTGGGAGAGTTAAGTTGAAGTAGCTGAAGGTCTCTTACAGATATATCAACTCCCGGCCAGTATAAAGATGTCCTAAACGCAGGAGATGGAGTTAAACTGTTCCCCTACCTTGGACGCAATGGCTTCTTTCATCACTAAGAACAAACCCCTAGGTTTTACAATTGAGACTGAGAAACTAGTACAGTACTTGTACAATTTTTGATCTACAGCATCACGACGTGAAGCTGCAACAATTAGATGTAAAGGGTCCATTCATGAGGAATAACATCACTTTGACCCTTTGTGTTAGCTCCTACTGCTAATCTTTCCATACGCGTGAACTTACTTTCAATTTGAAGAAGATGAAAAAGTCTTTTGCAAAACCCAATACTGTTTTCTGATCTATGTACCTGAATGTAGAAACGTAGTCTTACCTCATTTTTTTCTACTACAAGCCAAGCTACTTGTAATCCTTCCAAGCCTTTAAAGGGGACCTCCCTTGTTAGCATCTCCCAGAGAACCTGGAACAAGGGGGGAAAAAGAATTTTTTATTTCTATACTTTGTATTTTAAATGCATTATTAAACCTTGATGGAGCACTATCTGTATCCAATTACCAGACAACTAGAGCCCATTCACAGGAATTTGGACATATGTTTGTGTGCAAGATGCTCACACTAAATTAATTTTGAGTATTTTTCTCTTTTCTTTTTAGAAAAAAAACACACCCTGATTTAATCATTATTGAGAGAGATGTGGTGGCTGTTTTTTGAGAAATACATAAAACTACAGTATTCTTCCTCTGTTTCTCAGTCCTTCAAGTCTGATGGTTGACAAAGAGTCAACTAATAGATTTCTTCTCTTCAAACCACAAGAGAAAAATGTTGCTATAATCTTATCTGTTATACAAAATTGTACTCTCTCCTCAAAGGTAATGTCAAGTAATGGAAGCTTGTTACTTTCAGACTTACTTTTATAAGAAAAATTGTTATCATGGACATGAGCAACTTTAGAAGCGTCAAGAAAATGGCTTCCATATTCCAAAATGTTTCTATATTAACTCCAAAGACACAGCAATATTTTCTGTTTAACTATTTAATAACCACATTTTTCCCCATGCAAGAGTAGTTGTCAACAGTTTAAGCACCAACCACATTTTCACTATCATATTTCCAGCCCATTTACTTAACAGGACATAGGGATCTCAAGTGAGTTCTGTTACAATGGCCTATCAAGTTGGAAACCAACAATCAAGTTTTTGAGACAAGTAATACTGGAGTTCTGCTAAGCAATAGTCTTCATAACCTTGCAAAATTCTGTTTCATACTTTATTAGGCTGCCGTTCCGCATTTCTAGTACTATGAGTTTGAAAATATGTAATTTAACTCAATGATTCCCACATCTTTAAAAAAAAATGAGAAAGAAGCTAATCACACAACTGTGACAAGATCATTTTGCTTACAAGTTTGATCTCCAGGTTACAATTCAGGTTTAGTTGGGCATGTTAACTATGACGTAATTTAGCTAATTAGTACAAGAATGCAAACTTTTTGATAGATGCATAAAGGAGTGATACCCATGAAGTCTAGCTGGGCTTTCACTAAAAGGAAGAAGTTGCACCATTGAAATGGCTTGCTGAGGAATTCTCTTGTAGTTATAGAACTTATGAGAAAAGTTTAAAACTTTTAAACACCACTGTGCTGAACAAATATTAATAGGGACAAGAACTACCTTTAGAAAAAGGCATATGTAGTGATATTGTTGTCTGGACAAAAGTAAAGGGAGCAAATACATTTGTTTGTTACTCTGACAACTTTCATTATCTGATATGTCAACAGCATGAGAATAATTTCACAGATTAGGAAGGACTTAATTCTCAAGAATTCATTGGTATAGCTTTGTCTAATCCCTACCATATCTAGAGGATACTAATTCTAGAATCTTGGCCTTCCAAGATCCATCTAGGATACAAATTAACTCAAATCAGAACTATTCAGTTACTACAGATAATGCTGCTCTGCCTTTGTTGCCTCATCCACCTTTTTTCTATTTGCCTCTTTGTCCATTCTTTCAGTCACAAAAAGTGGTGATCCAACCTGCCTTGGTATGCATGTGTTTGTGTGTGTGTGTGTGGGGGGGGGCTGTTGTTGTTGTTGGTTTGCTATTATTGTTTTCATGAGATAAGTTTTCTTACATGTAACTCTGAAAATTGGTTCTAACTAAACAGCATTTAGAAGCAAAATAAAATAATACCAATTCATTAAAAACAACGGTAGTTGAAATCTGGTAGAAAAACCAGTGATCTACTGTAAATTTCTGTGCATACAACTTTCCTTTTCTAAAATGTGCCAATTCCAGATATTTGGTGAAGAAAACTGTTAAGATTTTTCTGGTAAGAGCTAGAACCATCTCCTTTTATGGGAGCATAAAACATTCCCACAACATTGGAGGTTGGCACTTTCCAAATGCATATGGTCATAATTTGCAGTGTGTTGATATCCTGGCTGTCTCACCAATTCAGCTACCAACTCTATCTAAGAAAAAGTTTGGCACAGATTTGCAGCTCTCTTAAAACCTGGATTAAAAATAGATATTTTAAATAATTTTTTATTCCTAAGGCAACACATGTTGAGAGCTATTGCTCACTTTAATGATGCATTTTAGCTGGATAAACACTTCCCAAGTTAAATTTATTATATTAATCCTCTAAAAGAGAGAGAGATGTATATATGCATCAGTAAAAGAAATCCTACTGAACTGTTATTTAAACTGAACACCCTATTACTATTTCAGAGCTATCATCATTGTCGCATAGGTACTTCCAATGTCAGGTAGAGGAGCAGATACTGTACTATTTTCTTCCTAATGCAGAAGAACAAGCTTAGTCATGAAAGATGGTGTAAGATGTTGACAAGTCACATATTTTGTTAGAATACATACAATTCTAATGTTTTAGGAATAACTGGATAGATTGCAACAAGCTTAAAACTGGGCCTGGCATTTGTTAAGACCTGTCAGTTATGTGTCGATCTATAACCTTTATCATTCAATTATGAATAATTTTCATTCATTTAAGTGGGAACCGACCATAACCAAACCAGAATACAGTGCAAGACTAGTCCTGTTTACTCAGAAGTATATCTCACTATCTGCATAGCATGTGCATCTTTAAGGGTTTTTGTCTCATGAATAAATTTGCCAAATCTCAAAGGACAGAAGGTGAACCACAGAAGAAAAGACTGTCAATAGTATAGGCCATCCTTCCCAATGACTTATTCAGAAGAGTCAAGTTCAGCCTGACCAAGGAAAAACGTGGAGCTATAGGTTAACAGCATTGCATTTATTACTGTGTGAATATGCATTATTTTCCTTTACATCATAAATAGAAGATAGAAAACAATATAATCATTGAATGAATACAGCTCATCCTGGCAGAGAAAACCCAGGGGAAAAATAAATAGAAGAAAGGTGGCGGATTCTGTGAACAGAATGCCATTTCTCAACATCTTACTAGTTTACATTTGAAAAGGATTTTGCTCTTTGTTATCAGAATTTCAGCTGCACTTCGCTTGATGAAAAGCAGATGTCTGTCTAGCACAAAAGCCACTTGCAAGTGCTCTAGATTGTGACACTAGGCTGTTCAAAACTTGTATTTATGGATGACATTGTTTTAAATGGCAAATTGTCTTGTTTTTCATGGATTAGATCTTGAAAACACATTTTTGGCCTAAAGGGTTTTTATGAGGAGAAGTTGAAGATGAAATCTTGACTTAAGCCAGTGGTAAGAAAATCAAATTGAATGCACTTCACTTTACCAAATGCACTATCTAACTTAGAAGTTAGAACATGCAGAAGTATTCTATTATTCAGCTGTAAACATTCAGCTACATAATAAAGTCTGAAAATTTTATACGCAGCAGAAATATGGTCAGAAACAGCGCTCTGTTTACAAGTTCCATGTTCCCTAAACTTTTGTAATATCTCAGAACTTACTTCCTATCCACACTGCAGAAACAATCCAGTTTGACACCATTCTAACTGCCATGGTTCAATGCTATGGAATCCTAGGAGTCGCAGTTTGTCATTTCACCAGAGCTCTCAGACAGAGAAGGCTAAATAGCTGCAAAATTACCACTCCCAGAATTCCATAGCATGGAGCCATGGCAATTAAAGCAGTGTCAAACTGCATTATTTCTGCAGTGTGGATGCAGCCTTAGTGCTTTTAACTGTTTAGAATGGAGACAAGTGGTGGTGGTGGGTGGGGGGAATGACACCATTTCAGGTCTTGCAGTTATTTGTCATTGGGACAAATCAACTCAGCCTACTTACACCAGACCAAGGTTTCACAACAAATAATGTAATTTCGCCAGCTAAGAGACAATTTCTTGTATCTAAACATCCCATCTGTTTATATGAAAATATTACCCAAAACAATTGCTGGCTCTAGACTCAGACTAAAATCCTATAATACTTACTTGGGAGTCAGTCCCACCAACTTCAACAGAGACTGTTTCTCAATAGATACATAAAGGTTTATACTGTAAATCAGTAGGTTGGTAGTACTTTGGTCCCACTGATTCCAATACTGCTTAACTGTGATTAACTTAATTTGGATGGAAGCAAGCATTTGTACCACTGAAATGACCCGAGTGGGACAGGATAACAGAAAGGCATATTTGACATGGAATTTTGTGGTTGAATGGTGAATGTATGATATGCGTGTGTGTGTGTGTGTGTGTGTGCTAACTGGCCTCAAATCGACCTCAGTTTATGGCTACACCCTGTCCTTAACAGCTCTGCCCAGGTGTTGCAGACTCAGGGCCATGGTTTCCATGATTGACTGTGTCCTTGTGGAATGTGGTCTTCCTTTTTTCTGCCCTACTGTCTTGCCAAGCATTATGTATGGTCGGGAATGTTAATCTTGTGCCTTCTAGATGCTGTGGGACTACAATTCCTACTACTGGAGTCTTTGGGCCATAGTAATTGGAGCTGAAAGAAGACATCATCCAAAACATCTGACAACCCCAATCTATGGACCGTGTGAATAATGCTTCCCACCAAAGTGGGAGTGGGTCTTGGGCTCCAATCCTCTTTCCCCAGCCTCTCACAATAGTATTGTATGTAAAATGGATATGTCTGAAATAAGAAAGCTCTCTTTATTTTATAATGAAATTTCTGTAATCTGGAAAATGGAATCCACTGATATAGTATTAAATTGGAATTTCCCATGTGTTCATTTCTAAGTCTACTCTATCACATTTCTGCACTAATCTGTGGGGTTTTATTATTTTTAATAGAAATTATATTTAAGTATGTTTTCAGACTACTTTTTATAAAATATTTTTCACATTTTAACTATAATTTATTTCCGAATACAGTTTCCAAGCATATTTTATCCTAAAAGATGTGTTTTGATGCAAGGCTTCTAAACAGAACTGTTTTCAGATAGAACCTGAATCCTACAAGAATACGTAAAACTGAAATAAAATTACTGATAACAGCTATTTATATGAATAAAGTATCATGTTTCAGCTTCCACCTTCTCTGGTGATGTCAGTTGGAATGAGATAAACAGCATCCAGTGGCAGTTACAGAATTCCCAGGATAAGCATGGAATTTAATAGATGGTACATTGAGTCAAGAATCACCAGAGATTTTTTGGGGGGAAGTGCAAAATTTTAAGTATATCAGAATCTGTAGCCTGCACATTAGACCAATTGATTCAGATCAGAGAAGGTTTTACTTAAGTCTAGAAATAATACAAGCTAACAAGTAATAATGCAGGCAAGGAGGAATGTTTAAACAGGTCATATCGACAGGGGAAAAATAGGACATCCTATATTACATGAGGCATGTGGAAGGAAAGAAAAAAAGAAACAGTGAAAATTGAGTGTGCATATATGCCAGAGCAAGAGCATGTGAGAATGCACTTTGCCTGTAACTATTCCAGAGAAAAAAAATCTACGCATGGATTGATAGTGAACAATTTAAATTATTCTGTTTTATCCGGAATTGTTTCAACTATTCCTACAGGCTGAGTCTCCCTTATCTAGAATCTCAAAATCTGAAATATTTCGAACTCCAATACTGTCCCCATGAATGACTGAGTGAATGACACTATTTGTTTCCTGATGGTTCAGTCTACACAAACTTCATTTCAGTCTACACTAACTTTGCACAAAATTGTTAAAAATATTTTGTATCAAATTAACTTTTTGAGCTAAGTGTACAAGGTGTATATGAAACATAAACCAATTTCATGTTTAGGCTTGAGTTCCATCTCCAAGATATCTCATTATGTAAATGGAAATATACCATAAACCAAAATCCAAAACACTTCTGGTCCCAAGCATTTTGGATAAGAGAGACTCCACCTGTTTTGTTTTAACTGTATGCCATTCTGAGATCTCATGATAGGTGGTGGTGGTGGTGGAAGAGAACATAAATGAGAGACAGAATATATATATTCTGTAGTGCAGTGTGGGCTGCATACATACTTTAAAATAACCTGTGTATTGTTCTATTGTTGATGGCAAGGCCTCAGGATGGGAGAATATGCAAAGGAGGATTAGTGTCTGCTAACTGGTGATCATTATCTGTTGGGAAAGCCCCTGACCGTGAGTGATTTCTCATTTGCATTTGCTGAATCCTTATTTTGCTATTCTTCAGGACTGGCAGCCAAACTCTGTTCACTTTAAGGGTTTCTGCTTTCCAGTTGAAATTATCCAGATGTTTATGGATTTCAATGGCTTCCCTGTGCATTCTGACCTGATAGTTATTGGCATGGTCCAGGATTTCAGTGCAATCAAACAGTATTTTATGCCCAGGATGGTTTACAACATTTTCTGCTATTGCTGATTTTTCCAGCTGACTCAATCTGCAGTGTCCCTGTTTGGAAGGCAATGAAGAAACAGGCTACTCACCACACCATATGAATATGTGTCACATGTTTCAGATACTGGGAGACTCTGGATTACTTCTGGTGCCATCCAAGGAAAAGTACCCACAAGAGACATATGCGTTGTATGGGAATGAAATCTTGAAGCACCAAAATCACAGATCTAGACAAGGAATCAAACAGCGAGTAAACACAACAGTTCACTTTTTAAGAACAGTGAGATATGAAACAGAATGTAACAGTAAATACCCTTCATATATGATTTAAATGATCCTACCTTTAATACCCCATCTCCAGCTATAACCACTAAAAATGAAATAAAAATAAAAAATACATTATAACTATGATAGCTATGAGCAAAACAATTACATTCTTTAAAGAAATAACCACACCATGATAATGGACGTGCATTTACAAGTATGGTTCATATCAATCACATGGTTGGAAATACAGTATATCAAAACTAACCTACACTTATTTCAGACTGAATTGTCTGTCACAACCTGCCTCAACCTGGCACTTTCTAGATGTATTGGACTACAATCCCCATCATATTTAGCCAATAAGGGTGAAGGTGATATGAGCTGTACTCCAACTCACCAGGTTGGGAAATCCCAAGGAAAGAAACCTTGGGGTCATGGAGGTAGCTCACTAAAAATGTAACATCAGAGCATCATGATAGTGGGAAAGGAAAACTCAGTGTTAGAAAATACTGGGAAATTGGTTAAAAATAAAATTATCAAGTATTAAAATGCTGTAATTGGCCTAAAACCAAATGTTAATCTAACTAGACTAGGCTAGTTGAATCAATAGGAACTTAATGTGTCAACATTTACTGTATATAAGCTGCACTGGTACAACTGGTTTCTACTTTTAACAACTAATTGGATTTAGGTCATAAGAATCTAAAGCATTGATGGAAATCATCTGGCCCTCGAGATACTGCTGAACTGGAACTTCTACAAGCCTTATCAAAAACAGTCAATAAAAAGACATGCTGGGAGCTGCAGTCCAACAACATCTGGAGAAGCAAATGGTCCCCATCTTTAACCTACAGTGTAGTGTCATTTGGAATATTCAAACAGAATATCACATGGCTTAAAAAAAAAACAGACAAGGTCATCCACAGATAATTAGGTAGGTGGAATAGCTTCATCAAAACAAAACCTAAAATGTCCTGGACATTTTAGTTTAGGAAAACTAGGGAGAAGATACAGTCAAATGAGTGAGTAGGGATTTATTTCCCCTTTCTTTATTAGGACTCAGGGTCACCTAGCAGAATTGATTTAAGAAATGTAGAAATAAAAAAACAAATAAATATTTACAAACTCTTTAATCAACTTCTGAAATGCACAGCATCAGGCCTTTATAAAAAGAGTTTTAAAAGTCGTTCAAACCTGCCAAGTATGCAAAGGGATCTTGTAGCAACTTTGAGACTGAGAGAAACAAGTTGGTAGCATAAATATTTGGAGACTTGGGGGGCTGGACAGACCAGCACTTCATGCCCATCTGGACCTGAAGTAGGGTTGCGCGGGTGCTGAGCATTTACATGCTCAGAAACCCTACCATGCACCCTGGGCACCATCTTCACACATGCCCATACAGAAAAACGGCGCTGCACACAAGGAGCATCATAAGGCCACACTGCATTTTGCAGCTCCTATTTGCACTCAGTTTGGGGTGTGGCATGCAGCTGCCATGTCCCCAACCCAGCCTGTTCAAGGGCAGCATAGAGCTGCCCCGGGCTGTCTGTCAAGCCCCTAAATATGCTTCATCAAATGCATGGAGTGAAGTGCCTAGGGAAAGATCTTTACAGCCATAAATGAGAAGGTTGTCTGTGTGAACAGAAATAGAAATGTAAAACCAGGTGGTTATGGTGATGCTGTAACATGTTCAGTTTTAACAAGAGTTGTTGGGGGACAAGCTACAAAGAAGCATAAAGTGAAATTACAACTAAGAAATGAAGAGATTAGAACACCTACTGATTTTTAGAGTCAAGCTTCTCTTCTGTAGCACTAACAATAACCACAGCCTTTTCTTAAATGTGTGCCCAGTTTGCAAATCATAGTGTGGTTTTCATGACTACCCTGCTTTCATGTTCTCATATTTTAAATGATTGTATAGGTGGAGCAAGATGGGAAACTTTTTGTTTTCATATGTTCTTGACTATTAATGTCAATAATTCATTATCCTTGACTTTGCTGGGTGAGCCTGAGGGAAACTGAAACTTAGGCCCAATACGGACAGGCGGGAAGCGCGTGGCGCTGCTAATTCTAGGGCAGGGGTAGGCAACCTTTCTGAGTTGGGGGCCAGGTTGCTGTCCCTCAGACAACTGGGGGGCCGAAGCCGGGGGTGGAGCTTCCACCCTCCAGGGGTGGAGCCACATGCCGGGGGTGGAGCTTCCACCTTCTGGGGGCGGAGCCACATGCCAGGGTGGAGCTTCCACCCTCCAGGGGCGGAGCCACACACTGGGGGTGGAGCTTCCACCGAAGCATCATCATCATCATCACCACCACCACTATCATTGTTACAGCAGACCTTTGTTACAGCACTTTGGAAAGTCACACTGTCTCACCTTCATAAATAATAAAAATAATGAAATGAAATAAAAAGCAATAATAAAAATAATGAAATAAAACAACAAAAATAAGTGTTATATATTTTTAAAAAATAATGGAAAAAAACCCAAGGCAGACCTGAAATGACTCACAAACCATTTCCTGTATTGCTTGTACTGTATATGCATTATCCTACTTGAGAGTATGTATTTCCCTGGAAAATGATTAACCATCCATTATGAAAGCCAAACCCTCCCTCCAGTCCATCTGCCTTGGTCCAGGCCTTGCAGGATAGAGAAAATGCTGGACCTCTTACCCTTTCCCTCCACCACCCCCCTTCTCCTTCTGTGTCATGTCTTTTTAGATTGTAGCCCGCAGGGCAGGGACCTAGGGCAGGGAACCGTCTAATATAAAAAGATTGTATGTACAAGCGCTGTGTAAATTTACAGCGCTTCATAAATAAAGGTTAATATAATAATAATAATAATAATAATGAGAAGGGAGTGGGTGGAGGGAAAGGGTAAGAGGTCCAGCAGTTCCTCTCTACCTCCAAGGCCTGGACCAAGGCAGATGGACTGGAGGAGGGCTTGGCTTCTAATGGATGGTTAATCATTTTCCAGGGGAAAATACATACTCTCAATTGACAGCAGCTGCATCTGCACTGCAAAAATAACACTGTTTTAAGTGCCGTGGTGCCATCCTATGGATCCTGGGATTTGTAGTTGTGATGTCAGGCTCTCTGACAGAAGGCTACATATCTCACAAACTACAAATCCCAGGATTTAATAGTATTGAGCTATGGCATTCAACCGGTGTCAAACTGCTTATTTCTGCAGTGCAGGTGAGACCAATGAAACTTGATTCAGCAGTGCAAACAGATCACAGCCACACAACATATCCTAATTTTCCTATTTGGAAAGTCAATCAAGAAGTGAATCCTTAGGAAATTCCCAAGAGGTTTTGAGCTGCTTTTCACAAAGAGAGAAGAGGAGAAAAGAGAAAAGAAAGCCCTTATAAGCATGGAGATTGGATGGAAGCCATAGGTATCGTATGTATGTGCTTAATTGCTCCATCCCATCAGTGGACTCTGCACCAGGTTTGGCAGGTCCATTGATTTCCATTATTTTTATGAACATGCTCTATTAGTTGCAAGAAAAAATGCTGTTGCTAAAACAAAAGCATACTCTCTTTATAAAAATTACTCCTTATTCCTTTTAGGAATGCACTATTGCATATGGAGGCTCCAGCAAAGTAATCCACAGAGATCGAAGTCCCGAATGGTAATCCAGCATGAATGTCATGTTCTCTGTGTATTTGTTTTCTTGCAAACATTGGATCACAGTGTTGGTACTGGAAATAAAAAAAAAACTGCTCTATGTGCAGCTAAATTTTGCTGAAAACATCCCAAACATATTTACCACTAATTCAATTTGTCCTTGAAGAAAAATTTCTTGGAGCTTTTTTCCCCTTACAATTTGCACTTTTGTAAAGTTATCTGAGAAAATTCTGGGTATTTACCTGCACAGTTAGTAAGGCCCCTAGGTTGTAGTGCCAAAGTCAGAATACAGTAGTACATATAATTGTACTAGAGAATAATAACTTGTGACACTACAGTACTATTAGATAATCCAAGGAGTAAGTCAGTACTGCTGTCTCTTAAGATTTGATTTTTTTTTTTAAAAAAATGTTATTTAGTTAACTCAAAACAAAGATCAAGATTTCAAATGTTTTCACTCTAGTCTCCTGTGAAGGGTGCTAGATAAAATAAGCTACCCCCTAAAAGCTGCACAAGACTAAAGAAAATTCCTAGCCCCATGATCTAGTATCCATGGCATGTGTTTGGTAATTCTTTTTGGAGTAACCAACACTACTTGTTGTGACTTGGCCTCCCGCTTTCTCCTCCTCCCCAATGAGTCAGTACTGTCCTTGCTGACAGCCATATCCACACTCCTTTAAGTGTTTTTAGGGGCCGTACAGTGGGCGGGTCTGTGATCGTTTTTGCCCACGTCTGTGCTGCAGCGTCCGCCACGCTGCAGCACAGACGCAATACCAAAAAGAAGCTGTCTAGAGCAGCTTCTCTTTTTACAGCATCGCACCAACAGGAAGGGGCACCACCATGATGCCACTTCCTGTCAGTAACGTCCGTATGCTGTGCTTCATTGTCATCTTCATCATGGTGGCCCCTGTGTGGACCAGAGGCTGCCATGATGGTGTCATCCATACATACTAGGGTTCTGGAATGTGCAGTTGCTGTGCACTCCCAAACCCTAGAACGGGGTTGGCAACCTGCGGCCCGCGGGCCGGATCCGGCCCGCCAAGGCCTTCTTCCGGCCCTGCGCCAGTCCTGCCGCTGATTGCCGCCGATTTTCCCCGTTTTCTCGCCGCTCCGGCCACCATTTTGTTTTTCAAAATGGCGGCCGAGTCTTGCGTCTCTTGCGTGACCTCAGGATGGCAAAGTCACGTGAGATTTTGGCCGCCATTTTGAAAAACAAAATGGCGGCGCCCGTGTAGGAGGCCTGGTGCAGCCCCTGTAGCACTCCAACAGGGCTCCAGGGGCTGCAGCAGGCCTGCCGCAGGTCCACTCGCCCTCCCCCCTCCTCCCTAAGAGCAGGGAAAGGAGTAGGAGAAGGAGTACAGAGCAAGGGAGCCAGGGAGCCAGAGCAGCAGCTGCAGCCACAGCAAAGCCAGAGGTTGGTTCATGTGGAAGGGGGTTAGCTGGGTGTTTCTTTCTGCAAAATCCCCTCTGAGCACCTTGTGGCTTTTCTGAGTTGAAACTGTGCATGCTTGCTGCGTTTATTTTCAATTGCATTTTAGTATTTCTTGCTTGTACCTTATTTAGTGTTATTATTATTACTACTACTTGCCCTGGGTGTTCTTTCTGCAAAATCCCCTCTGAGCACCTTTGTGGCTTTTCTGAGTTGAAACTGTGCATGCTTGCTGCAGTTTATTTTCAGTTCCATTTTAGAATTTCTTTGCTGTTACCATTATTATTTATTATTATTATTACTACTACTACTACAGTGGTACCCGGGTTACGAATTTAATTCGTTCCGCGGCGCCGTTCGTAACCCGAAAGATTTCGCAACCCGAAAAAGCCATAGCCGCTAGCGCTGGAAAGCCGCGATTTCGTGCGAAAAAGCGCCAAAGCACCAAAATTTTTTTTGTAACCCGAAAAAACCTTCGTATCCCGGAACAGTTTTTTCCTATGTAATTTTTTCGTATCCCGGAAATTTCGTAACGCGGTGATTTCGTATCCCGGGGTACCACTGTACTTGCACTGGGTGTTCTTTCTGCAAAATGCCCTCTCAATGAGAAAGGGGAGAGAGGTGTGGGAAAGGT